>NW_027203849.1:422500-457500 GCF_024711535.1 Dipodomys merriami
TTTAAGAATGGTTGAATGTAAAGGCTCTTTCTCAGCTAGGCATGGTAGTATAAGCCTGTAATCCAAGCTACCTGGGAAGCAGAGGTAGGAGGATCTTGAGGTTGAGGCCAATCCTTACTAAATTAGCCAGAAATCCTATCTTGAAGACAAAAATACAAACAAAAGGCCTGGGAGCATGTTTATGTGTAAATGCTGGATTTAATCCCCAGTGATGGGTGAGGAGGAACCCAACAAGAACACAATGCTGCTATCTGTCTACCTTTCAGATAAACCTGCTCTACAGAGTAACTTGGCGACTAAGACATAAAGTGACAACCTCCTAGAGAAAAGACTACATCTGGAAAGTTTCTGAATGACTCGGTAACTGCTTATGGCTGAATGTGGTCAAGATGCTATGTCCTGATTGGCCACGGCTGGATACCTATTTGTCCTTTTGACTAAGCATAGACTGTACAAAATGAAGTACCCCAAAAGAGAGGGGCAAGATGCTGTTAGAGAATAACATGTTCTCTGTAATTTTATGGGGATGGAATACTTTTCTCACAGGATTATTAGTAAATCACCTGATACACTGCTCAAATGATAGCAGTACAGATTTTGCCAAACAGTAAGTTAATATATTGTTCTGGGAAAGTAGTGGCTTTCAAATGTGTCCATTTGGCTAAGTCGAACTACATTTCCCAGAATTCCCTTTCCTGCATGTTTCTGCATAGGCTATGCCAAAAGGGCTTTTTGTGTGATGCGGCGAACGCCTTCTCGACCAGCGAGGAAGAACGACCACCACACCAGGAGTCTTCTCAGATCACACTTTATTGGAGAGCCTTCTTACTTGTAGGAGAGCTTGAGCGGGAGAGAGCGTGCTCCCAAAACATGGCCGCTTATATAGGGAATAGGAACATGGGTCGTTCTATCATTGGTCGTCTGCCTTTCACCGTCACCAGGTGCCACGGGATTGGCTGGGGACTCTACGTGGCTCGCGCATGCGCAAAGCCCAGGACCCACCGTCCCGCCAAGCACTGTCTAATATGGACCTCAAAGCTGCAAGGGAGTGGGCGGAGTCTAATTGCGTTCGCCCCGGCTCCCTGCAGTGTGAGATTTGAAAAATGGACTTAAGGCAGCAGCTTTTTTGTACCTTACAAACATGGTCATTTATCTGATAGTTCTCCTCATTTATATGGGACAACAGTCAAGCTTACAACAGTTGCACCTTGTTCTGGATTCTTCTCAGCTTTGTCAGCTTCCCTAACAGATGTGTGTTTGGTTCTGTGTCAGGGAGACCAAGCTTCTGTAAAGAACATTCACATCATCCATCAGGGGCAAGAATCAACACTGGCCCTGATCTGCCCTTTCTCTTGGCTTGTACCTTGAGCTTGTGGTTGCAGCTTGACCTTATTCTCCTTCCCTTTCTAACCACCTTCCCTGAGGCCTTCAAACCCCAGCATTAGATACAAAGACAACCTCACAGACACTCCTTCACCAGCCCCCACAATTCTGAAAAGTCAAATCCTTTTCCATGTCTGTCTCTCTGTGTCTGTATCTGTGACTCTCTATCTCTTTGTCTTTGTCTCTGGTTCTCTCTGTCTGTCTCTGTCTCTGTCTCTCTCTCTCACACACACACACGCATGTGCATGTGCACACACACATACTCATACACATACATACATACACACATGGAGCTATCTGTAAATGGTTCTGCATTTCACTTTGGACCCTGACTGATAAAACCAGGGCCCAATTTTTCTGCACTTCCCTTTGTGAGTTTCCTTTGGTGGGGGGAAATTGTTTCAAGAGAAGTAAAATTCAGATAAAATTTAGTGCTATAACTAACTTGTAAGGTAACCTTCACAAACCAATAATTTTTCAAAGACTCAAACCTCACAGCACTAACCATAGTTTGCCCTCTCTGTGATAGGCACAGTAAGTGAAATATACAGGACTATCCTCTTCTATTACTAATGATCCACTACTGGCTCACACCTGCCCAAGGTCAACAGGAATGCCCCCACACACTCTACAAGATTCTTGGAAAGGGAAGTTTGACTGCATACATCAAGCAGAAGTCCATTTCAGTGTGCCTACATACCAGGTTAACACCAAGGAGTGTGGTGTTCACATGCACAAATGTACAAGATGGGAATTTCTCGCCTTGTACCTTTCTACGCCCAAAGACTTGGGTGGGTCCCCAGAACAGGGGACCAGAACAGGGCTTTCCAGAACAGAGCTCTCTGGACTTCCTCATTCCTACCCTCTCTCTACAGGAAGCCACAAGCAGTACATGCTGCTCCCTTCTCTGAGCTGAAGAGAACTCATAACAGGCAATCCTGGCTAAGCAAGGAAGAATTCCCATTCTGTCACTTAAGCTGAGACAAAACATGAGTTCAATTTGGAGCTTCATCAAGGTGTCTCTCATTGGCTTTTTGATCTTGCTCCCAGCTCTGTCTACGAATCTCTCTTCCATGGACCTGCTCACTTGAAGTTCTACTACTAGTGTCACTTATTTGGGGCCCAACTATGTGAGGTAGTTTAATCATATTTTGCCTGATAGCTGTAAGCAGAGATCCTTCCAGTAAGAGGTAGGAATTTTCATGGCAGTTTGGTGGGGCTACTGGGGGCTCCTAAGACCCAGGCAATAGGGCAGAAGAGCCCTGAAGAAAGAGAATGATATGGTGACAGTTCTAGGAAATGCCATTACAGGAACTTTGCAACTGCTGCAATGGGGGAAGGGAAGGTGCATAGGTCAGGAGACCCCTCAAGGTAAGAAAGGAACATAACAGAATGCAAGTAGGCCCTGCACTTTCCTGTTGCAGCTTGGCTTAAGACCTCATCTGACTGTAGTTCAGTCACTTCATGCATGAAGTCGGGGGACCTTGTCAAAGTTTTTGGTAAAGATAGACAAGATGCTTGACCTCACATCTCATTCCAATCACAATCTATGTTGACCTCATTCTCACAGCTCTTGACTCAAGAACAGGCCCGTATCTCTGCCTTCTCTCTTTTGGTGTTTCTATGGTGCCAAGGACATTTATGGGATCCCCCTTAGCTCGCGTATGTGGGGGAACTAAAGCACTATCGTAAGCCTCAAAAATGAGTTATGGGAGCTGATGGTTAAATGTCTCTTCTGGATGATCATCAGGACAATCCTGAGAGATTGTTCCACACTCCTCAAAAGTCCTGAGTAGGATGATGCTCCAACTGGAGCCTCAGGAATGGCTGCAAAAATACTTTTTTTTTTTTTTTTTTTTTTTTTTTTTGTCGGTCGTGGGGCTTGAACTCTGGGCCTGGGCGCTGTCCCTCAGCTCTTCAGCTCAAGGCGAGCGCTCTACCACTTGAGCTACAGCGCCACTTCCGGTTTTCTGGTGGTTTATTGGAGATAGGAGTCTCACGGTCTCTCCTGCCCGGGCTGGCTTTGAACCGTGATCCTCAGATCTCAGCCTCCTGAGTAGCTAGGATTACAGGCGTGAGCCACCAGCGCCCGGCTGCAAAAATACTTTTTATATCAACTTTTCTTCCCTCTCTGCCCCCCAGTCACTCAGCATTGCTCCCTGGAATCTCCTAAATGAACTCCAAAATAATCAAGCTCCATCTAGTCCCTTATCTAGGCCTCAGCTGCCAAGGACAGCTAGCATAGGAAAAGTAACATTTTTGTATAACTTCAATAGGTCTTAGTACACCATGAAGCTCAGTCTTTATAGGAAGTTCAGTGCATAGTCTAGCAAGAATTTCAATTCCTAGCATTTGTGAAAAAATCATCAAGGTACCTGTTTTTCATACCTGTAATCCTAGCTACTCAGCAGGCTGAGATCTGAGGATCAGGATTCCTAGCCGGCATATACAGGAAAATGTATGGGGCTCTTATCTCAAAGCAAGCACCAAAAAGCCAAAAGTCAAGCTAAGGCTCGAGTGGTCAAGTGCTAGCTTTGAGCAAAAAAATCCTTAGGGACAACATGCAGGTGCTGAGTTCAAGCTATAAATCTGGTGTGTGCCCGCACGTGCACACACATGCACACGCACACACACACACACAAGATATATCAAAGGGCATCCAACACTTGGGAAATTTCCTTTTGTTTGTCCCCCAGACATCACCCAGCTACTCTAGATCAATCCCTTTGGTGTCTTGCTCACCTTTGTTCTACTTCATTTATTACATGAATGTATTTAGCTTCTCTGGCATGCCTGGGCGTATGCACACGCACGCATACACAGTTGTTCTGACTAAACATCACTTTAATTGGAGATGGTGCTGCTAGCAGTGGTGGGCTAAGTGACCCCATCTTCAACTATTGCCCAATTTGGTTTCCAGAGCGTAAATACAGCCCCTGGCTTGCATGGTGTTTACATAGAATCCACAGCACACTTTTCAAATCATGACCTGCAAGGTAAAAAAGGGTCTGTTTTGCCCCATACGTTACAGTGTGGATAAACCTGCTATCTCAAAGGCTGAGGGGCTCCCTATCTTGTTGGCAATGTGTGACCCATTTGCAGCTCAGCAGCATGCCAAACCACCCCAGTCAGGATAGCTGTGGAACCTGCAGGGGGTGACCAGGACTCTGCCACCGTGGGAGATGCTGAGAACACTGAGGAGCATTTGGGGAGCATGGGGAGGGGGCTCCCTCTCCCAGCTTCTAATGAGCACCAGCACATGCTTGACATTGCCCTGCCTGCACATTCGTACAGTTTCCAATGGCCTCCCTGCCCCCATCTAGGCATTCCACAACATAGCGGCACTGGGGCGCACAGCCACTACTGTATTATTGCTTTGTTCCCGATTTAATCAGTGGATGTCCCTAGCTGTCCCTCAAAGCACCAAAGCCAGCCAGCTGCAGGCCCAGCTGTCAGAGAGCCCCGACACTGGCATTCAAGTGGCCACAAGGGAGCCCATCCAGTGCCCAGAGAGAGCCACTGTCTGCTTTTCTCCCGCTCACAATTGGCAGGCTCCAGGGGAGGAAACAGAGCTGTGGGCTTGGCAGCGGGGCAGGAGGCTCTTGTTAACAGCTTGCCTTCCTGTTTATATGGGATCTGGCAAAACTGTTAATTTCTCTCTCACAGAGGTGACAAATGGGAAACCCAGGACCACCAAGGAACACAGCCTAGAAAAGAGCCCAGGTGAGCAACTTACTGAAGCAAGGCTAGGAGGCTAGAAGTGGGTGGGCAGGGATCCCAGGAAGTTCCCAGGTCCAAGGAAGAGAACATCTGCACTAGGCTGTCCCTCTAGAAAGATGCACTGGGCCAACTGTGTGGCAAGCTTCTCCACCAAAGCCCCCTGGAAACAGGCGCCGCAGCTTCTCTCCAAAACACGAAAAAAGAATCCTGAGTTTCCTTCTGGAAAAACACAGTTTCATACTCTGCAATTCGGAGGCTAATTCCTGAGTAAGCATCCCTTAGGACCTAAGGGGTTACCTCCTGACCTATCAAGACTCAGCAGGTCTGGTCTGGCAAAAACTAGGGATAACCAGAACTAGGCAGCCCCTTTCCTGCTGACCATGGGCTCTGGTCCCAACCTGAAAATACAAGAAAAACACCTGGGGAAAGCCAGGCTTCATTGTTGTTGGTGGTCCTGTGCACTGGAACTTTTTCAAAACTTCCCAAAGTAACTGGGCACAGGTGGCTCATGCCTGTAATCCTACATATGTAGAAGGTTGAGATCTGAGGATTGAGGTTCAAGGCCAGCCTGGCAGGTAAAGTTTATGATCCTCTTACCTCCAATTAACACCCCCCCCACACACACACACACTCACAAACCCGGAAAGTAGAGTTCTGGCTCAAGTGGTAGAGTGTAGCCTTAAGCAAAAGAGTTCAGGGAAAACACCCAGGTCCTGAGTGCAAACCCCAGTACCAATACAAAATTAAACAAACAAACAAAAACAAACAAACAAAAATGAGCATCTAAAGAGCTTCTAGAAAGGATCCATGGTTCCTTTTTTTTTCACTATTGTTATTTTCATTTTACATTGAATAAAAGATTATTTTTGAAAGTCTGTGTTCAGGGCTGAGATGGAGCAAGGAAAGAGATGAGGAGAAAAAGAAAACCCCAATCATGAGCAAGTGACCACAGTCCCCGTTTGATAACCAGGGGAAATAGTTCTGAGATGTGGGACTTCCAGTGCTAACACTGGAAAGTTTGTCACCTTGCCAGCCCACGGAGCCTAGGCTGCCCTCATTACAGGTAACCTCAGCTTCCTGCAGGCAGGGAAGGAAGCTTTTCCACCAGTCAGGGCTCCTTATTCAGTTCCTCATTTGCTGCCTTGTGTTTATTTCAATAAAGGCCCTTCACAGCTGGTATTTCATGAAGGAATGCTACCGTGAGTCCATGGCCTGGAGGGAGCTATAGTATTATTTGTTCTTGAGAGAGAAGCAGCCTCAGTGTGGGTGGCAGAGGCCCCAGGCTGAGTTTGGAGAGAGCATTTTGCAAGACTGTGGACACAGGATTCTGTGGCTGCAAATGCTTCAGAGACAGAGATGTTCTCACCAGATATAGACTCATTTAAATATCCCTATGCATACAGTTTTCCTATCAGAGAACTCAGCAGAAAAAAAAACAGCTATTTTGGAAATTTTGTCTCTCATAGAAGGAAAATCAGGATTTGGGGGGAGAGGGGGGCTTCAGTTTCATAAAGAGGATGTAAAATGAGGCTCTGTGGTGAGCCCAGCAGGGCTAGGCTTCTTAAGGAATCAAAGGCTAACAGGCTGCTCCTCCAGAAGCTGACAGATGGATGAATGCCCCGCCCCATCCCTGCCTGGCTACCCCAGGTCCCGGCAAGGCCCACCTCCTACCTCCAACCCAAGCCTCTTACTTTCACACTTTCTTCAAGGGTCAGCTGAAGCCTCAGCTCCTCCTCGAAGCCCTACTCCTCTCCCTCTCTTCTGGAAGATTCCAAAGCAAGCAAATCCAGATCCTCTCTCTGTGATCCTTTCTGGAGATTACCAGGTAATTAATTCCACCAACATTTCCTTTGCTGAGATATTCTCCACCCACTGGCCCCAGTTATCTTCTTCCTGAGATTGTCTGAAAACCAAGGTGCTGTATGTAGTCTACCTACCTGGTTAGCATGACAGATATATCAGCAGCAGGAAAGTGTGTGGGCCTGCCAACTAGTCAGCAAGAGCTGGGGGAGGCTACCTCCTCTGCTTCCTCCTTCCAGGCAGTGGAAGGGATGGGGATGGCGTGGGTTGTGTTGGCTCTGCTGCTACGAGGTCTTAGGTGCAAGGTCTCTGCTGTAGCTGCTGATTCTGCTGCTGTGTTGGGTTATCCTGCCGGAGCATCCAGATCACGGGCTGCCTGTCATCTCTGTTGCAGTCTCTATACTCACTCTGCTACTAGTCCTGGCCAGGTCCTCAGCAGGGTCTCACAGGGAGCAGCCGAGCACGCCATCAGGAACCTGAACCTGGAATCCGTTACATAGGTTCTGTCTCTGGGACTGCATCTGACTGGAATCACTGTTTCCTCATCCAGAAAAGGAAGTAACCATAGTACCTATTTCACTGAGCTATTCACGGGAACAAGCTGTTAAAGCAGATAGTACCTGACAAATAATAATGTTGGCTATTACTAGCTAATATTCTTTTAATGGAAGAGGAGGAGGAAATGGCCAGTCACCTGTAGATGAAAGACTACCTGATTTGTGTGAATCCTGAAGTGGGAAGTTTTTCTGTCTCTGAGTTTGCTTCCTATTGCTAGGGGCAGTTCTGCTCTCCACCCTCAACCCAGTCACTCTAGGGTTTTCCTGCTGCACGGTGTCATCTCCTGAAGAGGCCAGTGATGGCCAAATTGTGGGTGTGTGGCGGGGAGGGGGAGGGGGGAAGAGGGGGAGGATGGGGAACCAACAACTTTAATTACCACCCTGACCATCTAGTTTATTGTTTTGAACATGTTAATCTCTCAAGCCTCTCTGTACTTTTTGAAGCAAATAATTTTTCTTTTTGTTGTTGTTGGTCGTGGGGCCTGAACTCTGGGCCTGAGCGCTCTTCAGCTCAAGGCTAGCGCTCCACCACTTGAGCCACAGCGCCACTTCCAACTTTTTCTGCTTATGTGGTGCTGACGAGTCAAATCCAGGGGCTCATGCATGCAAGGCAAGCACTCTACCACTGAGTCACCTTCCCAGCCCATTAATTTTTCTTTGTGCTAATGCTGGAGCTTGAACTCAGAGCCTCTTGCTCAGACTCAGCTTTTTTTAACTCACATCTTGAACCATAGCTCCACCTTTAACTCTTGGGGTGGTTAATTGAAAATAAGAATCTTACAGACTTTCTGCCAGGCTGGCTTCAAATTGTCATCTTTAGAAAGAGTAGCTAGGGTTACAGGTATGAACCACCAGCACTCAGGTGAGACAAACAATTCTGTCCTGTTCATTTTCCTTCTCTGCCAATAATCCCTAATAGTTCTCTAGGTACTGGCTGCGTGATACATTTGAAAACAGGAGAACCCAAAGGACTGAGTCATCTCATTACCTAATGTCCATAAGATCAGAAGTAGCAGTGAAGGGATCCTATTAACCTTGGCTTGTGGACTTAGATAAATTGGGACAGTGATAACTAGTAGAACTTCCAGCTCTAGCCTCTATCTACTCCAGAAGGTTTAGAGTCAGACCAAATAACTTTATTTGGGAGCAGACAGAGGAGAACCCAGCCAGTGCTAATAAAGATACATGTTTATTCCTCAGTTTTAGTTCTATAGTAGCACACTGGAGCCTAGAGTCTGTAGTAATTTAAAAAAAAAAAAAAAAAGGAAACAAGGATCATGAAAGCGTTATCACCAGGCTGCAGGAACACACTTGCGGTCGTGCACTGGCTCTCCATGGCCACTCTTTCTGCACCAAAAAGGGAGGTGTTACAGGTGACATCTCTTGAGTCCCTCTGACATTTAGAATCTTTGTTGGCAAAATGCTTTTAGGTTAGCATCCAGTCTGCATTGCCCTTGAAAAGACTGCATGAGTAATAAATGAGCTAACCTATCCTATTTTCCATAAAGAACTCTAAATTACTCCCACTTCCCTGAACAAAATATCTGTATTCCCACCCACACCCTGGGCTACCTGCTGCTGAGGCTGCAACCCTGCCAAGCTCCGCTTCAATGCTGCTGCTTCAGAGCCTGGGGCTTCAGGCTACTCCCTGAGTCCACTTAGGTCCTCCAGACCGTGGGCTGACACAGAAGAAGGCATAGCCAGGAGTCCCTGGCTAGATGGGTTGAAATGCCATGGGCTGACTGCAATCCGCTGCCCTCCAAGAAAAGAATTCAGACATTAAATGCTTTGCTGCAAGCGAGTTGTCAGCCAACAGCAGGTCTGTCCAGCCCCCTCCTGCCACCATGCCACATTCCAGCCTGAAAGGCCCTCCCTTCTTCTAGGCACCTGACGATCCTACCATCCTTCACACTTAGCCTTAACTTCCCTTCTCCCACCAACCCCCCCTCCCCATCTATTCCTTCAGAATGAATGTACTGAGCACTTAGTGCATTCCAGGTGGGCTAGGGAGCACGCACAAATGAACAAGCTCCCAGTCTACCACACTTCCTGCCCATTCACAGAGTCAGGGAGAGGTCAAGGTCGCACAGAATCCCCACTGCTCTAAGTGCAATTTAGGTTGTTCTCATTTCCCCAATGGGTTCCCAAGCTCCCAGGAGGGGGCGAGGACACTTTAGCTTCCTCATGCATAGCCTTCCTGTCAACGCCTTGCACACACTCAATGCCTGACAAACTCGGATGCCTTGCTGATTGTTTCTCAGCTGCCTAACTCACAGGGGCCAAGGTCAGGCGTCTTGTCATTGGAACCCTGCCCTGGTGCTCTTGGCTGACACCTTTCTTCTCCAGTGCTCCAGCCTCACACATTCCCCTATCCTGTGGCTTGTTCTGGAGAAACAATGGCTTTTTGGCATCAAATAGGAACATATATCTCATTGTTGAAGATCATTTTTTGTTTGCTCCATAGGCTCTATAGGACCCAAGATGTGACAGGAGAGGTTTGGCTCAATAGGGTACTGGGCTATAGCCTTCTTGTTCAGAGAGAATAAAATCACCCCGATCTCTTTTGTCCCATGAGCATTAGGAGAACAGAAAATAAAGGAAGCTGACTTCTACCCCCCCAGACCCCCCCCCTCCCCGCAGCTCCTTGTACTCTGGAGGAGCTGTGGTCTTGCCAGGAGAAGACTTCGAGGTGAGAGCTGGGAGCAGCATGAGAGATGAGACGTCCTGTGCTTGGGCCTTTGGCTGAGGAGGTGAGGCCTGGGTGTCATGCACCAAAGACAGCTGCTCTGCTGTAGACTTGGCACACTTGGAATGCCACCATCCAGGGCATGGGCCAAGTCCATTTGGAGGCCTTTGTCCTTCTATGGGCAGCCCTACCAGGCACAGAGGCAGAACTGGTGGTGGTAATGATTTAGAAAGCAGAAGCTGAGAACTCCACTTGGGAACACAGTTTTAAATGCCCCGTTTTTCTCTCCTCTCTCTTTCTCTCTCTCATCTCCTCTCTTTCTCCTTTTCCCTCCTTCTCTCTCTCTCTCCCTTTCTCTCCAGAGCTGGCCTCAGGATCTGGTAAGTTAGGAGAAAGACCTCTGGGGCTAAAGAAACAAGGAGGCAAGTAAGTGCTCAGGACAGATGAAAAGATGCCCACTCCCTGTGCATGGGAGAGGCAGACTGAACACAGGGTTATGGCAGAGGGAAACAAACCAATCAATGAGCATCTTTTTAGAGTTGCTAAGGAGCCCTTTGCTGGCTTGCAGGGGAGGCAGAGTAGGTGACCAGAGGCTAGTACACAAAGACAGAAGTCCTAGGCTAGAGTAAGGTTGGGCTTTCTCATGGAATGAGGAAGAGAGAAGGACTAGCAAGCTGAGACAAACTCACAGCTAGCCAGCAAGGTCCAGGCTGGCCACAGCTACACAGCACCACAACACTGTCTCTTTCCAAAGACTACCTGGTATCTGCCAACAGGAGAGCCAC
Organism: Dipodomys merriami; assembly: GCF_024711535.1. Lineage (NCBI taxonomy): Eukaryota > Metazoa > Chordata > Mammalia > Rodentia > Heteromyidae > Dipodomys > Dipodomys merriami. The sequence goes on from NW_027203849.1 coordinate 433,432, forward strand.
CTGGACCTGGTCGCACATTTTCCTCCCTTCAAGAGCCAGGAATGCGCCACCTCTGTCCCTCTGATTCCCTGACCACACCAACTATGCTCAGCAGGACAGCCCATATTTCCAAACTGCTGATGGCCTTCTATCACTTGGCAACTGGCCACAGGCAGACTGAGTAACCATTACCTTACATTTCTTGTTTTCTTTAAAAGCTTCGGCAGTGAGGAGAAGAAATCCTAATTTGGGAACAATCATGAAATGTTTCCATTTTCCAGGGCAATCCATACTCTGGATTTGTAATTGGGGGAAAGAAAACCCCAAGAAGAATCTCAGGACAAAGTTAAGTGAACTCATACAGCTTGAAGCTGAACACAAACATCTCAGCAAAGTTTGTGTTTCCCTTGGCCCTTACACGTGACAGGACTAGGTGAGCACCCACCCTTGCTCAGCACACCATCCACCTCTATCTCCAACCTGGGCCCATTTTCAGGGAAGAACTTAGCAGTCTCTGCAAACCTGACCACATCCTCTGGACCTGACTCGAGGGTAGCCACTATCCAGTTTAGGGTCATGGGTTCTTCTATACCACAGAACATAAGAAGGGAGGCCAAATAAAAGTTAAATGTGTGCTTGAAATCATATAACCATGCATTTTGTACATTTCCTGCAAAAATAATAGTGGTGTTTGGCTTGGCCCTCCAGGGTGCAGTGAGGTGTCTAGCTGCCTGCCATGGCTGGGTTTGATAGGACATAGATTTGAGATGACCCTGTGGTGTATGTATACTCAGAGATGGGGTGTAGAGACTGCTTTTTTTCCTTGGGTCCTATCAGACTTTCATACCACCTGCAGCAAGTCCCCTCGGGATCTGACAGCACTGTCCTCTGTCCTCTGACAGCTGCACCTAGCAGACATCAGTCTTCTGAGTCAGACTTGCCAGCACACAGGAATATAGGCTTCCTTGGGCCTCTCCCATATAGGCCTGTCTTCCCCAGCAGCTGGAGAGCAAAGTGGTTGATTTCACCCTCAATTCTCCCCAGGATTTCAGAGGTTGGTCTCTGATGCTTACTTAGTCTGGACAGCCCTTCCCCTAACACCCACATGGGCCCACATATACCCAGTTTTACCTGGTAGTTTAATAGTTAAACATGAACAAGACAAAATTAGTAACAGCCCTGAGTCAAGGCCTCAGCTGTAATTTCACCAGATGCCTCTGATTATGTGCGTGTGTGTGTGTGCGCGCGCACGTGTGTCCGTGTGTGTGTGTGTGTGCGCGCACGCGTGCGTGCATGCATCAATCCTGGGGCTTGAACTCAGAACCTGGGTGCTGTCCCTGAGTTTTTTTTCCCCTCAAGGCTAGCTCTCTGCCACTTGAGCCACAGCTCCAGTTCTGGCTTTTTGGCTGTCAATCGGACTTTCCTATCCAGGTTGGCTTTGAACCTCAATCCTCAGATCTCAGTCTCTAGTGTAGCTAGAATTACAGGTGCCACCAGCACCGAAATTTTTTTAAGTCCCTGTGGATTTTAGTCTAACTGGCAAATGATGATGTGGAGTCTGACGCTTTATCTACTGGGGGAGGGGTTCCCACGAGACCCTGGTGGGATGTGGGCTGGTGGGAGGGGCACACAGACCCCTGCCTCCCCACCCTCCTGAGACTAGAGCACACATACAGCTTTTCTCTTCATTCAACCTTGGCTCAGCCACAGCCTCTGTAAGAGCCAAGGAGTCAGGCTGGTCTGTCTCTGCAGGTCACTCAGAATAATGGCAGGCTGAAGGCCCACACTGGCAGGAGTGAAGTGGAAAGGAATCTTCCTAAAGACAGGGGAAAAAAAACAAACAATCTAACCCCTTACCTATTCATGGAAGCCATCAGAAGCCCCAGTTCTGGGGCTGCTGTTACCACCGAGAATTTCCCACCCCCCGACCCAAACCAGCCCAGTACAGGGGCTTGCTTCCATTACTAACCATTCCTTTCCCCTCCAAGAGGTCAACAAACACCTGGTTTCACAATTAGCATCCCTCCTCTGACTAGAAAAGACAGGGTATGAGCAAGCCCAGCGTATCTATTTACCGGCCCCTGTGGGCAGCTTACCCACTGCCCCAGGCCCTCCCACCTGGTGCTCTCTGAGCTCTCTGGAGTTCAGAGGATTCCCGTGAGTTAGAAAGCCTGGCTCCCCCGCCCTGAGTCATGTCAGCCCCACCTGGCCCAGAAGCCACAACACACAACAGCCTTAGAGCCAGGAAGATCCAAACAGGCTGTTTGTGGGTTGTCTCACAATGAGACTAGGCTCTGCCTGGTGAGACAGAAGCAGAAGAAAAGAATTTCGATTGGCACCTAAGGCAGAGGCTCACACTGTCTCTGGGAGGCCTTGGCTCAGGACAGGCTAAGCTTTGCCAGAAGTATTCTGAGAAGGATGTTCCAGAAGTCTCTATAGAGCTTCTGAGTTCACTTGTTCATGGGTGTTAAGGAAGGGGTTTTTGTAGGACTTATGCAAATCTTTGCTCCCTTCTGAACTACAGTTGCTTAATCTGTAAGATGAAAGGATTGGACTAGATCTGTGGGTCTCAACCCTGTCTGGACAGGAGAACCACCTGGAGATGATGCAATCCTGAGCTTGTGACATTGACGGTGACTTCAAAACAACCCAGGAGGCCAGTGGGGAAGTGCCACAACAGAGCTGGCCAAAGGTTGAAAGTTAAGTGGATGATAGGTAACCTGAGGTAAGGTATATTCTGTTCACTCAGATTTTCCAAACAAAAGTAAAGCCAGGCGACAGCAACTCAGACCTGTAATCCTGGCTACTCAAAAGGCTAAGATCTGAGGATCATGGTTAGAAGCCAGCCTGGGTAGAAAAGTCTGTGAGAATCTTCTCTCCAATTAACTACAAAAAGCCAGAAGTGGAGCTGTGGCTAAAGTGGTAAAAAGCTAACCTTGAGCACAAATGCTCAGGGACAGTGCCTAGGCCCAGAGTTCAAGTCCCAGGACCACAAAAAACACCACAGATCCTCTAAAACTAGTTATGCCTGGGTTTACTTGGAACCTGTTAGAATTCAAAGGTGGCTATCTCGGCTATCAGGATCCTCAGGCAACTCTAGATGGTAGCCAGGCCTGAGAAGCTGAGCCCTCCATGGGATCAGATGCGCCACCCACACTTCACTCCAAACAGCCAGTCACACTCAGGTCACTGGCTTCAACTTTGTCTGTCATCCTTCTTCTCAAAGGGAGCTAATGACAGGGGTCAGGGTGCAGTCCTGCTACTGCACATGGAGCAGGGAGCTGCCTAAACCTGGGGCTTCCGGTGATCCAATAGTGGACCCTTTGAGTAGCCTGCTCCCCAGGGCTCAGAAAGGACTGGGGCTTGCATGTTCCAGATGCATCAGAAAGTTCCAGACAGGACCACCCCCACTCACCCCAACAAAAAACTTGAATGTGAGCCTCATTTTCCATTTCCTCCTGTAGTTCAGTCATTGGGCCTCCCTCCTCCCTGGAACATAGCAAGGCACGTCCACAATGCTGTTGTTTAACTCCCCAGCCGACACTGAACATTCCTGGACAGCTTGCCAACTTCTGTTGCATTTCAGCATCGGGGACCAGCAAGCAGTAAGCAGGCTCAGCCTGGATTTCCACTCAGGATGCTCAGCTTCCTGGGGCCCCTCCAGAGGTTCCTGCCTTCCACCCAGTACATCAGCCCAGCCCTTCCCCCACCTCTGTGCCCTCCACCATGCCATCCTACTGGCAGGGATTGCCTTCCCTTTCCCCATAAGTGGAGGCATTTGTTTCCCCAAACTTCAGGGAATATTTCCCAGAAGCTTCCCTCTTTCTCCAATCCTTTGTCCCTCATAAATGACAAATGCAGAGCAGTGAGGGTCCCTCCTTCCTTGGCCCTTGCTGAGATCCAGAAACTGTGGCCTGGCCACGTTTCCTGCAGATATTCCTGCTGCCTTTTTCTAGCATTTTTGGGGGGGAGGGGGGGTTCTCTATAGCCCAAAGTGGATGGGTTAAATGTGTGGAGGGTGCTTTTTTCCCCCCTGATTTGTCTTCACAAGCCACAGGTGGGGCAGATTAGAATGAGAAGTCACAGGGACAGACATCCTGGCTGATGTTCTACACACACCAGGATTGATTCGTGACTGACTTGAAGATCACAGGGGTCCTGTGACCCCTGTGGGCCAGGATGGGGTCCTGAGATGCTGATCTCATGGCTCTTCCCGCGCTACAGTGATCTTCACTCATGGCTGAAACCCCCAGGGTTGAAGGAAGTCTAGGAGGCTCAAGAGTAGTGTGGGCACAGTGCGACCAAAGGAGGATACCCCGAGGAGAGGAACAGAGGCACAAGGTCCATGTGCTGCTGCCCGTATAAAATAATGTTTACGAAAATGAACTCCAGGAAATGGAAATGAGTTTTTTTTTCCCTCTGTTCCTGTTTTCACTTTCCTTTCCATTTGTCTTGTTTGTTCTTTTATCTGTCTTTGGGAGGGTAAGAAGATGCACAGAATTGGTGGGACAAAGGGTGAGCAAATGCAGCTGTGGGACTCACTAGACACTATTTGAAAACAAACTATCCAACTTGTGGGTAATGATGGGAGGGAAAAATGGAGAGAGGAAGGGAAGGGGTGACATTGTTCTTTTGAAATGTACTCTGTCTGACCTAGGTAACTATAACCCCTCTGTATATCACCTTTATAATAAAAAAAAATGCATGAAGAAAAGAGTGCTGTAGGTGTTTATGGGGAATGCATATGGAGTGGAAAGCAGGGAGCAGACATCTGTGAAGACAGGGGCAGAGCGGAGGGAGGGATCATTCAACCGTCAACTGAAAACACTTCCAAACAGCCTTTAGAGACCTCCAACTTCAACGTCCAGTTGCTAGAGTCTCTGCTTCTATAGCAACTATCAGGACTGGTACTCCCGATGCTCACAGGAGTGAGCATCAGGAGAAAACAGAACAGCCGCACAGGGGAGGGGTGGAAGGAGCTAGGACTTAGAATAGGAATCATCTTGGCTCTTGTCCCAGGTAAGTGGTTCTGAACAAAGTTGTTTACCTATCATGCTCCAGGCCACTCACTGGATGTCAAATGAAAGCATGAGGCTGATTCCACGTGATGGTTGTACTGTCTGTTGCTTTTGAGACAAGGTCTTGTTACGTAGCCCAGACTGACTTCAGATGCACAGTCCTCCTGCCTCAGCCTCTGAAGGTGCTGACATTACAGGCATGCGCCACCATGCTCAGCTTTGTTCTGAGGTTTTCTTCAGTTGCATTGTGAAGAGAGTAGGTTCAAGGCCTATACTAATAGATAAGTCTGGACCACTCCGTCAGGGAGGACCTATTGGCCTTCACGGAGCCTGTACCCCAGCCCCATGTGGAGATGGGGGACTGACACAGAGGAGGAAGAGCCCCAGATAACAGGAGCCATGCCTCTGCCCAGGTCTCTGCTGTCCCACTCACCCCTCCCCTCTCTGACCCGGTCAGTTCATATCAACTCTCAACCAGGCAGAGGCTCATTTCAACATGTTGGTACACCAGCAGGCAGAATTCAGGGCCTGTGTCCTGGAAATGGGTTGTGTTCACCCAAATTGCAGAAGATCAACCAAGAGGCTAGATGGACACCCCGACTCAGTGCGTCTGGGGGAAATTCTGCTTGTCAATTTTGACTCTGAATCTCATTTTGTCCCACTATGTCTGGGTCTTCTGTCCATTCTCTATGATCAAAAACACATCTTTTAAGAACTCCTTCCTCCAGGGGGAGGCTGGGAAGGGGAAACAAAGGAGGAGGCTACAATGCTTGATAAGAAATGTACTCATTACCTTGCCCATGTAATTGTAACTCCTCTGTACAGTATTTTCACAATAAAAAAATAATAAAAAGAACTTCTTCCTCCTCTACAGCCTCATGAGCCACTGTAGTGCCATTCCCTACACAATAAGGAAAAGTCGGTCCCATTGTTGTTCTACAGAGTGTGTGGCACATACAAATGTTCATCACACTCAAGATAAAAATGAAGGAAAACTGGTCATCAGTGCAAAAGGCATGGAAATTTCATATGACTTACTGCTTTCGATAAACCAGGGTTATAATGCATTACTGATTGCTAGAATCTGTTAATCATTCTGTAAATAACATACCACTTTTTCCAGCTCTAAGAAACCATTCACAAGTTAGTATTGAGTGATAGCTAAAGGAGCACCAAAGAATGGGAGAGGATGATACTGAGCACCTCAATCTTCCGATCCACAGTCTCTCTCTCAGACCATAGAGGTAAATGGAATGAACAAGACCACAGTCCTTGAACAGAGTTGGTAATCGCTATGGAATCATGACCTAAGAATGGAGTCCCTCTGGCATTTATTCCACAAAGACAGGAATTCCACTAAGAGTGCTAGTATGGACAAAACCTAGCTCATACCTGGGTATGAGGTAGCCTGTGTCAGTAAGTTTTGAGACGTAACAATGCCCTCTGTAACCAACAGGGAGGGATTATCTGTAACTCATACCAAGAAGAGCTTTACTTCAGCAAGAACCCTGACCAGAAAATAGGAGACCATCGGAACAACATGAAATGTTGTTTTGGGGTCCATGTGATAAGACTCCCAGCAATAGGTGAGGTGGATGGAAAAGAAAAAAAATCAATGAAGATACAAACATGCTCTCCTATGCAGGGGGTGCCCAGACCTAGCAACTGGCTTTTAGGAGAGGGGACACAGCAGTATAATATTTTTTTTTAAAAGACAGTGGTAGAGTGCTTGCCTTTTCACGCATGAGGCCCTGGGTTCGACTCCTCAGCACCACATAAGCAAAAAGAAAAAAGCCGGAAGTGGCGCTGTGGCTCAAGTGGTAGAGCGCTGGCCTTGAGCTGAAGAACTGAGGGGCAGCGCCCAGGCCCTGAGTTCAGGCCCCTCAATTGACCCCCCCCAAAAAAAAGACAGTAGAGAGTTTGTAGATAAAAGCAATCAATGAACCAGGTGCCAGTGGCTCATATCTGTCATTCTAGCTACTCAGAAGATTGAGATCTGAGGATTGTGGTTCAAAGCCAGCCCAGGCAGGAAAGTCCAGCAAAAAGCCAGAAGTGGCAGCATGGAAAGGAAGAAAAACTCGCCTACTCATGGAGTCTCAACATACTCATCTTTAAAACAGGAATAGCCATCATCTCTCCCCCGAGGGGTTGTAAGGACTAAATAAGATCACAGGATGGCTGACAGATGCTGAGACCAGAGGCAATGGGGCTGAGCCTGGTGAATGATGGGAAAATGTCCACATTCTACTGGGAAGACAGAGATATTGTTCATAACTCATCCTAACAGCACGAGCATCATCCTCCACTGTTGCTGTTTTCTGGTTTTATGATTTGTTCTTGTTGCTTTACTTACTTTAGAAAGTGATTTCTTCAAGACCTGAGGAAAGTGTAGCACTCCAAATTGTTTACAGTAAGACAACATAGCAAAATATAAACAATGACATTTGGGCTGATTATGAGCATTCTCCTTTCCCCTGGAAACTTATGCAGATGACTCGAAAATTAAATTAAGTATTACAGTTTAGTCTGTAAAAATAAAGCAGCACATAAAGACTCCGTTGGCATTGTTTGATGTAATGGAAACTGTTAGTTTAAATTCTTACAAAAGTCCCTTGGTGCCACAGTCTGGAAAAACAGCTAAAGGAGAACGTTGAGCCTCCATGAAGTGAGCTGATCTAGCGACACAGTCAGGACAGCAGAAACCTGAGCTTTGCCTGAATACTCAGCACCCAGGACCCAGGTAGGGCTAAGGCAGGGGGCCTCAAGTCCACCAGCTTTGACTTGAAACCAGCCACCATGAGGAACTTCGAAAGATACCACCTGCTAAATGGAAACCCACGCAGATTTCAGTCATACATCAAGGAGCCACCAAGAATCATGCCATGGCTGCCTCTCTCCAGCTACAGCAGAGGCCTTGAAGAGCTGGTGTGCTAGTGCAGCCCCAAGTGAAGGCCGGAGACCTCCTCAACCCAAACACACACATCATGCACAACCACCACCTCCCACTGCTACCTGAGCCACGCTCCCTGCTGCAATCCGACTGAAATATCTCCCACGAGAGCTGCAAGACTCCAACTATCTTACAATTTTCAATTTAAAAAAAAGTCTATGAACAAGGGAAACACATGCTCCCAAAATAATGCTTCTAGAAATGTATGCAAGACAAATGAAAATGTTTGTCCAGACCAAGGTTATACACAAGTGCTCGTAACAGCTTTATTCACCAGCCATTGTGAGTCTAAGAAAGAGTTTATTTCAAAATCCAAAATGTAGCTGGGCATGATGGGGCACACCTGTAATCCCAGTTCTCAGGAGGCTGAGGCAAGTTAATCAAGAGTTCAAGGCAAGTCTGAGCTACATAACAAGACCTTATCTTAAACAAACCAAACAGTGGGGCTGGGGGTTTAGCCCAGCAGAAGGGCACTGGCGCGCACAAGGCCCTGGGTTCGGTCCTCGGCCCTGGGGAAAAAAAAATCAGTTTCTCTTTGCACTATCTGTAGATTTCCATATCAGCACTGAGGAGGACTCTTCTGATTAGTATTGGGACAGCTGGTCTCACAAATGTCTAGGGATGTCCAAAGCACTGCCTGAGCCTGGTTTTTGCAGAGATATATCAACCAGAAGTAGCAAGAGCCTTACCTGAAGGCCTTATGTCAGGTGGTGGTTTCCACTTTTTCTGGCCTTAGATCCAGACGCAGTGTTCATGGTCTAGTTACTAGAGTCAGCTTGCTGCTTCTAGGCCTTCACAGTGCATCAACACTGTAGGTTATGTGAGACCCATGGTACAGATGAGAAAACCAAACCCACAGAGATAAAGTTACTGTCCTAAAACCACATAACTAATGAATTGTGGGCTGGGGCTGAGCCCCCATGATCTGGCTACATCTATTCAGTAACTGAGGCGGCCAATCACAGGTAGAATGAACTGACTTGCACTGATCTCTGAGCTGGACCAATTAGGAGCCTAAGAGGTTTGTGCCAAGAAAGCACATGCTCAATTAGCCAGGCTGCATTTCCTGTCCTCTGGGATAGGCTGTACTAGGGGCAGGCTCAGCACAAGGCTCTCCTGGGATACAAAAATGGATTTTAAAGTCTATCCTTAGCTCTGTGTGTGTGTGTGTGTGTGTGTGTGTGTGTGTGTGTGTGTGTGTGTGTGTGTGTGTGTGTGTGTGTGTGTGTGTGTGTGTGTGTGTACGCGCGTGCAGTAGTGGGGGCTTGAACTCAGGACTCTGTCCTCTCCATTAGTCCCCCCCAGGTTGGTCCTCTAGCACTTGAGCTATGTACCTCCACTACCAGATTTTTGGTGGTTAAACTGGTGCTGAGTCTCGTGGACATTTCTGCCCAGGCTGGCTTTGAACCTCAGTCCTTGGAAATCAGACTCCCGAGATGCGCAGTGGGAAACTCATTCTCACTCGAATAGTTCTCCGCGGTCGGGAAGTCCTTCCCTGAGCTCTGAGAACCACAAAACTGCTGCCTCTGCCCCCAGGACCCGCAGCTGCTCCCGGGCTACGCCTCACCAGGCGCGCAGACGCACCCAAGCACACCGCGGCCTTCCCCGGGCCGAGGCCCGCGCTCCCTGCAGCCCCCGGACGCCCCTCTCCGCCCTCCCTCTGGCCGTCACGCCCAAACCGCCTTCTCCAGGGGCGGACGGTGAGGACACAGCTGGCCGCGTGGCCGGACCACGCAGCTGCAGCACGCACAGCTGGAGCCGGCTGCGGGGCGTCGCGGACCGGCCCGCCGCGGCCGCGCGCGCGGATGCTGACCCCTGCTGGCCGCGCACGGGATCGCAGCGTGCTGTCTGCTCTAAGAAACTGCCGGGGACGCGGCGACCCAGGCCAGGACCCTGAGTCTGGGAAAGGCCTGGGCTGGGCTGTCCGACAGCGCAGCACCCACCCTCCAGAGAGTGGGCCTGGAGGGGAGGTGGGAGAAGGCAAGGTCGGAGGCATTGGGCAGCAGAGGCCCTGAGCTCTAGTCGTGTCCCCTCTGCCACCCAAGAACAGGGCTGGCTGTGACAGCTCCTCCTGTGTCTAGAAAGGAGGTAAGAGCAAAGTAAAAGCTCTAGTAGCCCTTCAGAGCCTACCTGAGCCTCCAAAGACCCCTCCAGGATCAGGCTTCTTCCTCAGTGCCAGCACACACCACACCTAAGCTTGAAGCCCCACGTGTTGAGCTGATGGGTACTGGTTGTGGTAGGCTGATTATGTAGGTCCTAATCCAGAAAACCTGTGGGGCTTTCCTTAAAAATGCAAAGCAGACAGCAGGTGTGATTAAGTCAAGGATTGTTAGAGGGTATCTTGTATTATTCAGGTGGGGGGGGCTCTATGTAATCACAGGAATCACTCATCAGAGGGAGGTAGAGGCAAAGGATTCACTTGAGGAGAAACCAAGTCATATCATGGAGAGAAGAGAGGGAAGGAGAGAGCGGGGAGGGAGAGAATTTTCTCTGTAGCCCCAAATCTCTGCTGACTGTGGTCTGATTTGGGCTCTGTGAAACTCATTTCAGACTTCAGATCCCCAAAACTGTAAGACAATGCAATGCAGTTTGTTTATAGCCAACCAAGTTTGTGATAATTATTTTGTGTGTATGTTAATTTTCTTAAGTTCTTTTTAAAATTATCTTTAAGTAATTGAACAGAGGTGCTTCAATGAATGTTAATTGGCAATAAAAGGGAACTAATTACTCTGTGTGTGACAGAGAGAGAGAGAGAGAGAAAAGCAGGTCACGTGAAGGCAACTGAATCCAAAAGACCACATCTTATATAATTCATTTTATCAAGCAATGTTAAGAGACAAATTACAGAAATATTGCCCATACTCTGGAGCAGGGGATATAAGGAATTGGGGGTTTGGCTACAATAGATAGGAAAGATCTTTCTGGATTATGATGGTTGCACAATGTGTTTAAAACAGGCAAACTTTGTGATACAGAAATTACACAAGTTTCAATTAATTAGGATTTGCATGTCCCAGCATGCTGCGCTTTAAGAGTTCTTTTAAAAGATTTTTAAAGACTCAAGTGTGGTAGGTCAGATGACAGACCGGGTTTGGGAACAACTGCCCAATGCTCTTTTGTCTCACTGATAATAGCTCCACTACCAGGGCCCTGCTGTGAGGTGCCCTGTCTTATATTCAGGGAAGCCAAGAAAAAAACAACTGCATGCAGCTCACTTCCCCCCTAGGCCAAGGCTCCAAGGGGAAGGCGGTCTGTGCCTATAATTGCTGCAGTTCATGCAACAGCAACCCTGGCCCACTTCTTCAACCCCTATGGCTTAGTGGGTTTGTCTAAACAGTTGAACTCCTATGTTCCCTCCTATGTTCCCCTCAGGGCCTACCCAGCCCTTCCTAGCTGCTTTCCGCCTCAGGAGCCATTAGAAGAAACTGCGGGTATGAGGTTACAGTTCCCAGTGCTGCACCGTCCTGTATCACCCCAGATCCTAACATCCTCTCATATGAGCGCCTTACCCACATGCTGTACCTCACAAGGGGTGAGGGCAGTTCCCCCTACTCCTGAGCATTCACTGAAATGAGTGCATTCTAGACAGATTAACAGGAGAGAAGACATAGGAATGCAGCCATGTGCACAGGACATCCCATGAAGGGGACTACCCAGGAACCCAGTGAGATTCAGAAACTTCCTCACCCTTCCCTCTAGGGGAGAGGGAAATGGAGGGATGTGGGCAATTCCAAAGGGTTCATGAAGGGTTTTCAAGAGAATGCAATGGATAATAGTTTACAAATTGTCTCATAGAAGCTGATCAAAGAACAAGCAATAACAGCTGTGACAAGGACCGTCTGGGTACAGTGGCGCCGCTCTGGCGTCCTAATCTTCTCTGGTTAAAGGTGTCTCAAGCGGGCTGGGAAGGTGGCTCAGTGGTAGAGCGCTTGCCTTGCATGCCTGAGGCTCTGGGTTCGATTTCTCAGCACCACATAAGCAGAAAAAGCTGGAAGTGGCGCTATGGCTCAAGTGGTAGAGTGCTAGCCTTGAGCTGAAGAGCTGAGGGACAGCGCCCAGGTCCAGAGTTCAGGCCCCCACAACCGGCCAAAAAAAAAAAAAAAAGGTGTCTCAAGCAAGGAGATCAAAGACAACTGCATTCCTTCGGCAATACAATTTGGGCTTTGGGTAGCTAAAGGAAATTCAGACTAAAGCCTCCTCCATGATCTGCTGATTCCCAAGTGCCTTTAATTTACAAGTCAGCATACTACAGCATTAGTCCTTGGGGTGACATTATCCCTTGGACTCCTTCAATTTCAATAAATGAGTTTCTTCTGCTAAACTGGCAGGCTTCCACCTCGCTCTGGGGAGGGAATGGTCCCCTCCTCTCCAGTAGTCTCCCCATAAAATGCCAAGTGTAGGTAGAGGGCAGAGGAGTGGTAATCTCACCCACTTTCAAATGTTAAAGGGCCCAACATTAGGGGCAAATTTTCAAAAGAAGATCTATATCCCCCCCCCCTTAATACCAAAGAGTTTCTTTCATTGGGGGTTAAGCTGCCTGGAAGAGACTATGGTCAAAAGAGAATTTCTTCAAAAGAGAATCAGAAGACAGAATCAATCCACAAACACAAATTCATAGTCTAATAAAACAACTATAGGAGTTGAGGAAGCGGTGAGCCTGGGAATGGAGCTCAACGCTGCTGTACCTGCCTGGCCTGTGAGAGGCCTGGGCTTGATCCTGAGATTAAATTAAAAAAAAAAAAAAAGGGGGAAGTAAGAGGGAGGAAGGAAGGAGGGAGAAAGGGAGAGAAAGAGGGAAAGAGGAAGAGAGGAGGGAAGGAGAAAAAGAGGGAAGGAGGGAAAGAAGGAAAGGAAATAAGGAAGGAAGAGGAGGGAGGGGAAGAAGGAAGGCAGGCAGGCAGGAAGGAAGGAAGGAAGGAAGGCAGGAAGGCAGGCAGGCAGGAAGGCAGGCAGGCAGGAAGGCAGGAAGGCAGGAAGGCAGGAAGGCAGGAAGGCAGGAAGGCAGGAAGGCAGGAAGGCAGGAAGGCAGGAAGGCAGGAAGGAAGGAAGGAAGGAAGGAAAGAAGGAAGGAAGAAAGGAAGGAAGGGAGGAAGGAAGGGAGGGAGGAAGGAAGGGAGGGAGGGAGAGAGAGAGGGAGGGAGGGAGGGAGGGAGGGAGGGAGGGAGAGAGGGAGGGAGGGAGGGAAGGAAGGAAAAATCAAGAGTAAGCATTCTCACCCTCTACCCAGTTCTAAGTGGGGAAGACTTAAATGCTGAGGATAGAGACCAGGAGTTTCCTCAGGCTGTCTCATTCTCTCAACTCTGTGAGTTGGTGTCCTATGCTCCCTGCTCCCCAGGGGACTTCTTGGGGACTGTATTCATGATCAGAAGTGTCTGGGTCATGAGAAGCCTACTGCACCCCACTGCTATGATCACACAGCCTGCTCCCAGGTAGTCAGGAGCCACACCACCGGCCAACCACAGAGAACGAGGCTGACACACAGGCTGGGAATCAATCTTTCTCTTGCTAAACTTCCGGAGTGTCTGTGTCACTTGGAGGCACAGTGACTTTGCCACCTCCATCAGGGGACAAAGTAGTCCTCTGTCTCCCCCTCCTTTACAGACAGGCGTCAAGGAGATGCCAACTCTCATCAGAGCCTCTCATTGCTCCAAGCACCCCTGTTATTCTGGACTTGAATGAATCTTCTTGTGGCACACGTCAGCCCATAGCTGAGATGGGGTCCAAAGGGAAGGAGCTTCTAGAAACTTCCTCAGAGGCATCAGGAGGTACTCCATGGTACTGAATTCTGTCACAGAGCATTTGCCTTTTTTTTTTTTTTTCTGGTCCTGGGGTTTGAACTCTAGACACTGACCCTGGGCTACTTTTTCTCAAGGCTAGTGCTCTACCACTTGAGTCACGATGCCACTTCCAGCTTTTTCTGTGATTAGCTGGAGATAAGAGGCTCACAGACTTTCCTGCCATGGCTGGCTTCAAACTGCCATCTTCAGATATCAGATGCCATCTTCAGATCTCAGACTCCTGAGAAGCTGGGATTACAGGTGTGAGCCACTGGTGCCCAGCAGAATTTGCCTTCTTCATGTAAGCTCTAGTCTCAAGTCCCATGAGTCCAGTAAGTGAACCTGACAGGTGTACAGAAACTCCACTCACAGGTCTGGCAGTTAAAGGACAACACAGATCCTAAACTATAACCAAGTTGACAGGCTTATGTCTCTTAATACACTAGTTTCTTCAGGGCCAGGTTCCTGTGGCTCATACCTAAACCCCAGCTATTCAGGAGGCTAAGATCTCAGGATCAAAGTTCATAGCTGGTCAGGGCAGTGAAGTACATGAGATGCATATCTCCAGTTAGCCACTAAAAAGCCAGAAGTGCAGCTGTGGCTCAAATGGTAGAGCACCAGCCTTGAATGAAAAAACTAAAAGACAGAGCCCAGGCCCTGAGTTTAAGCCCTAGTACCAGCAAACACACACACAGAAAAATTTCCTCAGAGGAAGGGGGCCAGGAATAAGAGATGGTGGGGAAACATAATGGAGGAGTGAATATGATCAATATACAATATATATGTATATTAAAATTCATAATGACACCCATTATTTTGTACCAAAAAAGCATTTTCAGAGATTGGACTCTTATTCCCCTATCCCTAGCACTTTGTTGTGCTTGTTTTTTGTTGTCCTTTAAACCTAGATCTTCTAACTTAAAGTTTTTTTCTTTTAATTTTATTTCTTTTACTTATTTTTCTGTTTATGTGGTACTGAGGAGTCAAATCCAGGGCTTCATGCAGGCTAGGTAAGCACTCTACCACCAAGCCACATTCCCAGACCCATGCTTGTTTCTTTTTAAAAGCATAGAATTCCCTGTTAACATTTTATCAAAAGCCAAAGCCTGACTTGGGAAAAATGAACCTGAAAATGTAAGGTCTTTTCACCAATGATTGCCTTCCTAACTCTATGCTTGCACACAGAGGTGACTTTGGAAAATGCCTGGCATCCCTTGGGAGGAAGAATCTGAATTGTCTAAGACATAGTAACTAAAAGACTTGAATTTTGTAACTATGAGAGTAAAGGCATGTGTTCAAAGGCTAGTTGGATTCCAGAATATATGTGATTAATAGTTTATTGTGGACACAAATCCACAGATGCCAGATATCTGCAATTTCAAGATGGCTACTTCAGTCCTGTTCTACTCTAATTCATGTCACTGCCTTAATCTGGACACCTGTGAAGGCAAGAAACAGGGGAGAACTTGCAAAAATGATAGACTATAGCTTCAGGTAGGCTTCTAGCCATAAGAAATGGCTGGTTATCAATTAATAGTTGGACAAATAATAACAGGCTCATGCCTGTTATCCTAGCTACTCAGGAGGCTGAGATCAGAGAATCACAGTTCAAAGCTAACCTGGGCAGAAAAGTTCACTAGTGTCCACTTTCAAATTAACCAGCAAAAACAGGGTTGGAGGTGTGGCTCAAGTGGTAGAGTATCAGCAAAGTGACCAAGCAAACTGAGTAAGCATGAGGCACCTAATTCACATCCAGTACCATAAAAAAAACATAATAATAAGAAGTAAGGAGAAAAACAACTCACAAATAGCACTGTAAGACCATTTTCCTGCTGGTAGAGTTCCATGGAAGAAGATCAATATATTGCAATTTTGCTGGAATTTTAACATCTGATTAAACATAACTAAAAATGAAGGAAAACCAAACAGGAACAAGCCTAAACAGGAAGAAAAAAAATGCTAAACACGGGGAGTTTTCTTTTTTTTTTGGTCGGCCGTGGGGCTTGAACTCTGGGCCTGGGCGCTGTCCTTCAGCTCTTCAGCTCAAGGCGAGCGCTCTACCACTTGAGCTACAGCGCCACTTCCGGTTTTCTGGTGGTTTATTGGAGATAGGAGTCTCACGGTCTCTCCTGCCCGGGCTAGCTTTGAACCGAGATCCTCAGATCTCAGCCTCCTGAGTAGCTAGGATTACAGGCATGAGCCACCAGCGCCCAGATCTTTTTTTTTTTAATTTTAATTTTAATTTTTTGTGAACATACTGTACAGAGGGGTTACAATTACATGGGCAAGATAATGAATACATTTCTTATCAAACATTGCAGCCTCTTCCTTTGTTTACCCTTCACATCCCTTCCCAGCCTCCCCCCGCCCCCCCAGCCAATCCCCCCCCCCCCCCCGCCCCGCACCAAAGTTGTAAAGTTCGTTTTCGACATGACAACTTGTACTTCTCATAGTTGCAACGGGTCCACCTGTATCCTTAAATGACTTGTTTTTCCCCATCTCCTCCACAAATTATACTGACATCAAATATAGTGAAAGCAGGGGTTATACTGTGGGGGCACGGGGAGTTTTCTAAAGTGAATTATCAGTCCCTTGCTCTTACTAAATTCATTCATTCAACTTTGCCAGTTCAAAGATCTAGACAAATCCATGTGTTTTATAAAGATAATGAGAGAGAAAAAAAGTAGTTCACATTATATCAGAGAAAATTTTACCAAACAAAGATACTGGATAGTTCATTATCATTTCCTCTATCCTGGGCATCCCTGCTCCAGAAGTTCATGTCAATTGTCTGTTGCAGGTCCCTACACACTCTTGTCTTTGATTTAAAAAAAAAACAACAAAATTAAAAGTATAAGAAAAGCTGCAAGCCTCCTCATGCATGAAATCCTAGCTACTAAGGAGGCAGAGATCTGATTATTGTGGTTCAAAGCCAGACCAGGAAAGTCCATGAGACTAGTTAACATGCAAAAAGCCAGAGTAGAATTGTGGTTCAAGTGGCAGAGAGCCAGCTTTGAGTCAAAAAGGTAAGGTACAGCACGCCCTGGATTCAAGCCCAAATACTGGCACACAAAAAGAAGAAAGGGAGGGAGGAAGGAAGGAAGGAAGGAAGGAAGGAAGGAAGGAAGGAAGGAAGGAAGGAAGGAAGGAAGGAAGGAAGGAAGGAAGGAGAGGAAGGAAGGAAGGAGAGGAAGGAAGGAGAGGAAGGAGAGGGAGGAAGGAGAGGAAGGAAGGAAGGAAGGAAGGAAGGAAGGAAGGAAGGAAGGAAGGAAGGAGAGGAAGCAAGGAAGGAAGGAAAAAGAAAGAGAGAGAAAGAAAAGAAAGAAAGAAAGAAAGAAAGAAAGAAAGAAAGAAAGAAAGAAAGAAAGAAAGAAAGAAAGAAAGAAAGAAAGAAAGAAAGAAAGAAAAGAAAGAAAGAAAGGAGGGAGGGAGGGAGGGAGGGAGGGAGGGAGGGAGGGAGGGAGGGAGGGAAGGAAGAGAGAGAAAGAGAAAGGGAAATGGAGGGAGGGAGGGCCGGAGGGAGGGAGGAAGGAAGGAAGGAGGGAGGGAGGGTGGGAGGGAAAGAGAGAGAGAGAGAGAGAGAGAGAGAGAGAGAGAGAGAGAGAGAGAGAGAGAAAAGAAAGGAAAGAAGCCGAGTCATGAAAGAACCCTGAGTGAACAAGTGGAAGGTCAAGTTCATTCCACACATGGCTACTGTGATCAGTCAGGAGTAGCAAGCCTAAAGCTTGCAAAAGCAAAGTCAGTATGGTGGCAAATTATTTTACAATGGATCCCAAGTTCTAGAGCAGTTGTTGGTTTGGGGGCTTTGGGCCAGAGGCATCAGAAGGAGAGGCTGACCCTGACCCACTCAGGGTCCAGGTCTTACAGGAGATATTCCAGCAGCTTCAAAGATCATGGAGTGGTAGGGCATCCAGACCGCGGGCAATCTTGGGGAGGATGTGAACATGGCAGCCCGCGTGGGGGTGTGGTCTTCACACTCCTTGGGCAGCCATGGAGCTGGGAGCCCATACTGTTGACACATTCTGGCCCATGCACCACAGAGCTCCAGGTCAGTCTCACATGTGTTCATATCTAAAAACAGAACATAGGGAAGCATCACACGTCCATCAATGCCACTTCCCCGTCCCTCCTCCTACATGACCTTCCAGGCTATTCCAAAGCCACATCTACTGCCTTTTGCCCATCTTGCTTGTCTCCATGCTCTGCTGAGCACACCAGCATCCAGCTCGGGGCATTTGTGCTATCAGGAAGCGTCTTCTCGTGGCTTCGTGGCTTCTGAATGAGACCTTCCTTCAGCCGTTTATATACACTATATGCATCCCTCCCGCAGCCAGTAAACTCATTTGTTGATTTCTACACTATAGATTATCGATCCCACACATCCATGAGGGAAACCAGGTACCTGTGGCTTATGCCTGTAATCATTGCTACTCAGGAGGCTGAAATCTGAGGATCATGGTTCAAAACTAGCCCCAACAGGAAAAATTGGTGAGCCTCTTATCTCCAGCATAGGGGGACTTTTGCCTGCTCTACAAGTCTTGGTCCAGTTTTGCCTAGTCCTCCAAGATTGGTACACACCAAGAGCACCAGCAACCAAGAGCTCCACCTACCACGAGCTCCACCTATACCATCAGGAAAGAGGCATCTCTGCTCCATCTCGAAGTTTCCAGAGAATCCTTGATGAGGGCCCTTGGCTCCTAAAATAGGGAACCCAGCACGCTCACTCCTTCAGACATTAAGTGTAACCAAAAATTGTATATGACCATCACATCTTTTCTGGAATATTTTAGAAGGGAAGAGAAGAAAATAATCTAAATATGTTAAATCATTTTCGAGACTCTACGCCTGGACAAGTTAGTTATGAATCTATACTGTGGACTTTATAATAATGTAACTTTAAATTCAAGTCTCTTCTATCAAGTAATAGATCTCAGTTTGTGTCTGTATAAAAGTAGATATCTTACATGGAAAGTTAACTCAAGAAGAAGATTTTAAATTATACTCTTGCTGGGATATTGGCCATAACTACGGTGTCTTATCAGGCCCTTCTCCTATTTGCTACAAAGGAAGGGAAAAATGTGTCCTTTCGTTTTGTGCTGGTCCTGGGGAACTCAGGGCCTAGGCATTTTCCCTAAGCTTATATTTGCTTATGGCTAATGTTCTACCATTTGAGCCATGGCTCCACTTCTGGCTTTTTGGTGGTTAATTGGATATGAGTCCCATGGAGGGGCTGGGAAGGTGGCTCAGTGGTAGAGTGCTTGCCTTGCATGCATGAAGCCCTGGGTTCGATTCCTTAGCACCACATAAGCAGAAAAGGCTGGAAGTGGTGCTGAGGCTCAAGTGGTAGGGCGCTGGCCTTGAGTTGAAGAGCTGAGGGACAGCTCCCAGGCCCAGAGTTCAGGTCCCATGACCAACAACAAAAAAAAAAAGAGTCCCATGGACTTCCTAATCTGGGCAGGCTTTAAACTGTGATCCTCAGATCTTCGCCTCCTGAGTAGCTAGGACTACAGATGTGAGTCACCAGCACTCAACAACATCCATATGTGTATGTGTGTGTAGACACATATATGTATATATGAATTTATTTATATAGTTATATGTAATTATATATTTATAATATATAATCATAGATAATATATAACTATATCTATAATATAGTATATAATTATATTATACTATATTTTATATTATATAATATATGCTATGTGCTATATATTAAATATACTATTATATGGTATACATAATAAATTTTATACATATTTAATACTCTAATTTTAACACTTTATGGTTTTGCTTTCTCCTCCTTTTATTTCAAGTCCTTAGGTTGTAACAGAAATGAATTTAACTTTTTATCTCCAGATGAAATAACCATATTAATACATTGTGAATAAATAAACAAAACCTCCAGAACATGCACTTTTCCATTCTAGTCAACTTGTCCTCATCTCTTTGGAGTAAGCAGTTTGGTTTTTTGTTTTTTTTTGTAAGATCTGCAAGCAAAAGCAAAGGTCCTGACTGTGTGTGATTGATTGAATTTGCTCCTATTCTAATTGGTTAAGAACTAACTCACCCCTCACCCAAGATTGCAGAGGCTGCCTTTGGCCTGAGAACACAAGGAATCTCAGTAACCAACCAAAGATTCTCCCATTTAGGAAGAAAACTGTTGCTCCTCTATGTTAGGACTGTTTTCCTCTGAACAAAGGATTTTTTCAGGAACAAAAGTTTAAAAGCAACTAACTCCAAGAAAGAACAAAGTAGGGGCTGGGAAGGTGGCTCACTGGTAGAGCGCTTGCCTTGCTTGCTTGAGGTCCTGGGTTCAATTCCTCAGCACCATATAAACAAAAAGAAAAAAGCTGGAAGTGGAGCTGTGGCTCAAGTGGTAGAGCGCTAGCCTTGAGCTGAAGAGCTGAGGGACAGTGCCCAGGCCCAGAGTTCAGGCCCCATGACCAGACCCAAAAAAAAAAAAAAAAAAAAAGAAAGAACAAAATGGGCACTTACTTATCAGTGACAAGTCAAGTCTTCCTGATAAAATGTATAAAACCTCATCATCTTGTTTCCACTTTCAGCTTGGAATCTTTGGCATCCGTTAAGAACGTCTTTGTTAGTTATAAAAGAAAACAAGAAAAGCTCACAAGGCTACCACTCACACATTCTAAGAAGTGCATCCCATTTTCCACCAGGAATCATAACTGCATACTACTTAATTATTGTTGTGTTATATGTACAGAGGGTTTGTACCTTTTTTAAAGGATTAGCATTGCTACCCATCTTTTTGTGACTACAAAGGAGTTAGTCAAGTATATCATCCTTTATTTACATTTGTTAAAGATTGATATATCTAATCTTTATTACAGCCCTCTGGTAAACATGCTGGAATTTGTCTTCTTACATATTTCCAAGCTCTCTAGAAATAGAATATCTAGACTTAGCTTGGCATGGTTGGTCACACCTATAATCCTAACTACTCAGGAGGCAGAGATGTGAGGATTGAGGTTCAAAACCAGCATGGCCAGAAAAGTCCATGAGACTCTTCTTTCCAATTAACCAGCAGAAAACCTGAAGTGGAGCTATGGCTCAAAGTGGTAGAGAACTAGCCTTGAGCAAAAAGGCTCAGGGACAGCACCTAGGCCCCGAGTTCAAGCTTCTGGACTTAAAGCCATTTGTTTGGGGCTTTTAGTATGCCTATTGTTACTTTCAAAAAGTACATGACATGTATAGTCTCATGGGCAATAACTTATAATAGCTACTGTAATAACTAATTTATAGCTGTATCACATCCATGCACTGCTCTAAAATTTCATATCAACTCAATCCTCACAACAAGCCTGCAATATAGATTCTATTACTATTCCCATTATTACTGCATCCCTAGAAGAGAAATAAGACACAAAGAGTGGTTACAAACATGGTGCCAGATCTGTTTACATGAGGAAGATTAGCTCAGGGACCCAGAGTCACCACAATTACTGCTGTCTATTCCAGTGTGAGATTTTATTGTCTGAACTGTGAGGTGAGGAGGAGTATGAAATAAGCTGTTCCCACACACACACCGGGATCCAAATGGAGTATGGCCCTTCCCCAAAACAGCTCTTCAACCATCAGGATCTGACAACAATGCAGGTGGTAAGAGGTGGGACAGTAATAAAAAAAAAAAAAACAAAAAAAAAAAAACAATTAGGCCAGGCACTGGTAGCTTGAGCCTGTAGTCCTAGCAACTCAGGAGGCTGAGATCTAAGGATAACAATTCAAAACCATCCCCAGCAGGAAAGTTTGTGAGACTCTTAGCTACAATCAGCCACCAGAAAACCGGAAGTGGCACTGTGGCTCAAAGTGGTAGAATACTAGCCTTGAACAAAAGAGCTCAGGGACAGTGTCCAGGTCCTGGATTCAAGCCCCATGACCAAAAATTTTTAAGTAATAATAATAATAATAAACAGGCCATACAGGCCTCCTAGCCCTAAACCACTGACACTTCTGGAGTGATCGGTTGGAAGCCACTGCATGGGAGAATGGTAGAAGCCCCTGCCAGGTCAGAGAACATCCGGCCTGAGCTGCCTATAGCTGGCTTAGGACCAAGACCCACTCAATTTTATTTCCCCTCAACTTCCTGGACTTTTGGAGTCAAGACACAAGACAGTAGCAGAACTGAAGGCTAGGTCTTATCTTAGGGATGTCACAATTTGAATGACTTCCTCCTTGCTCATTTCCTCAAGAGGCCAAAGTTCCAAGTTGTTGTGACAATGTAGACTTTGTACTCAGACAAGCCTGATTGTCTGGGTCCCTCAAATGTCACCGCCTCTAGAGTTCCTCTCCCAGGTCACGAATTGTTCCCCTGCGTAGGTGTTGGCTGACTGCTGCCACAGATGTGTTTCCCAGAGGTCTAAGACTATTGGAAGTACTGGGGTCTTTACAGACACTGGCTCATGGGGAGAAGTGGGGAGAAATGGGAGAGCAGGGCTCATCCAAGAACTAAACAAGATTGAGGGCACAGTGGCTGGCATGCAGGAGAGTTCAGCTTGGTCACTCCTATCCAGGGGCCTGAGGTGTAGAAGGCGGGAACTTCCTGTCAGGAACAGGAAGACTTGTTTTCCTTAGACGCCTGTTCTCATCCCTCATGCCTGCTCTGCCCTCTTCCCCTGGTTTATATGGAAGCACACCCCATTACTTCCCCCCATGACTGACAGCTTCCACGTAGTTCTGACACATGCTGATGTACTGTTTGGGGATTGAGGCCAATCCCCATACACACAGTCAAGGGCACCGCAAGATATCCATTTCTGGACGATCTCCTTTCCTTGATGCTCCCCCAGATCAATGGATACCCCGAGTTCAAACCCAATATCAGCACAATCAGTCAATGAATCAATCAAACAAATGGTCAAACTGGCCTACTGAAATGTCACAACGGAAATGCTCCACTGGGGCCTTTCCTCACAGTCACGCAGAAAAGCTCACAAGGTCACATCTGCCAGGACAAACCTTCCTGGGAGGAGACTGTCCACCCACAAGAGCCAAGAGCCAAGCCTCACAGCCGCAGCCAGCTGAGTTGTCCAAGACAGTGTTAGGAGTTATGCTCTCTCAAGAGATGATTTTCCTCTTGGATGGCACCTTGGAAGCCTTTGGCATTCACACACACTCAAATCCAAGCAGTTGCTGAAACCAGAAAAATGAGCAGATCCGGGATGAAGATGCCATCCAATATCCACAGGGGAGTTCAACACTTTTTTTTTTTTTTTTTTTAACACATTACAGGGCTTTATGAGCAGACTCACCCATTCACCAAGATACCTGGCTCCTGTGAGCACTCTGCTCAGATTTCTTACTCCAGGCATTTCTGGCCTTCTAAATAAAGTGTCCTGCTGAGGTCTGTCCCCTCACACACCCTGAGGTCAGGGTTCACACTTGTTGATTTACAGGCAGCAATCTAAGTGGCAACAATTGGACTTGTAAGCCTCGGGCTCCCCAACCTCCAGGATAACACCAGCCCTGGGAAGTAAGGAAACTGCTCCCACCTGCTTCTCTCCTAGAAGCTGCCCTGCTCTAATATGTGTTTTAGTTTTATCTATCTATCTATCTATCTTTTCTGGAACAGCTGTCATGTCTCAGGCTTTGGTCTCCCAGCCTCCATCTGCACACGGAGGAGGCCATTGCAAGAGAGGAGAAGAAGACGAGACTGGACTGAACAGATGGACGGAATGGACACGGGAACCAGGACTCCACGAATCACAGACGATGACAAAGATGAAGAGAACAAAGGACGATGACTACCATGTCGGACAGGACTGGCCCTGGAACCTGGAGTTGAGCTGGAATGAACCAGATTGAGCTGGATTGAGCCAGACTGAACCGGATTGAGCCGAACTGAGCCAGAATGAGCCGGATTCAGCCAGACTGAGCCAGATTGAAGTTGTAAAGTTCGTTTTCAACATAGTGTCTTGTGCATCTCATTGTTACAATGGGTCAACCTGTATCCCCATTTAAGCATTTTGTTTTTTCCCTTCCCCTCCTCAATTTATATAAGTGTATATACAAGATACAGTGCACCAGAATCAAATACAGGGAAAACAGGGGTTATTCCATGGGGGAGGAACATACCAAAGAAACAAAAAAAAAATCACATAATACATTTAAAATATGTTAAAAACAATAACAAAGAAAAAACCACTTGTGTCCTTGTCTTGGAGTTCATTTCACTTAACTTCATCTTATATGGTCATATATACATAGCTTTTGACCTTTTCTGCTTGTCCTAGACTTACACTAGTTATTACAAATAAGGGAGCCTATGGGACCTATCTTTCTTTGGGCCTGGCTTACTTCACTTAATATAATTTTTTCCAAGTCT
>NW_027203849.1:462500-535000 GCF_024711535.1 Dipodomys merriami
GCTCAAGTGGTAGAGTGCTATCCCTGAGCACAAAAGCTCAAGGACAATGCTCAGGCCCTGAATTCAAGCTCCAGGATTAACACACACACACACACACACACACACACACACACACACACACACACAACGTGGTGGACATACATGTGGCTGATAACATGTGTTCCATCATAGCCTATCTTGTTCCCATAGTGCTTTGTGTGCCTGCTGAAATGCTTCTTTCTACTCCAACACTTCTTCCCATAATGCCGTGGGTACCTGCTTAGTCATGGGGTAGTGCATGTAGGAACAGCAAACAGTGAGTGCAAAGCGTAGAGGAGGCAGTTTGGGAGGCACCCAGTACTATATAAACCGCCCTCTGGAGGACTCCATCCGACTCCCTCTGACTCCTCTTTGGACCCCTCTCCAGATGGAGGCTTTCTCTTTCTTTCACAGCTTTCCTTTCACTTCCAAGTCACTTCCTCTGTTTACTTTCAAGGCTCTCTTGCCTTTTAATTTTTTAATGACCAGAGAAAACAAACCTGCCCTTAATATGGCTAGCATTACAGGTGTGTGCTACCAGCTGCTAGTTTGTTCCTGCCTTCTTGTCATTCTACACTTGGCCCCCAGAAGCACCTCTGATAACTTCCCACCTGCCATCACCCCTCCCCTGCCTTTGTGGTCCCAAAGCACCCCCCATAAGCCCCTGCATGCCTCTCCTTTCCCCCCAGCTAAACTAAGCTCCCCCCAAGACTGGGACAAGGACACCCGCACAGCTCCCAGAACTAAGTACAAAGTGTTTGTGGGTGAAAAAGAGGTTGGGAGAGGAAGGAAGGATTCAGGAGGGAGCACATGCCCCATCTGTTTCTCCCCTTGGTTCCCTAAGAGTGGGGCTCCAGCCTCTTTCAAGCTGTAGGGCTGACTTGCTCCCCTCTACCCTCCACACAAAAAATAATCAAGACAGCACCAGGGCACCCCACACTACGTGAGAATTCTCCTTGGCACTCGCTGGGACTCATGCTGGGGGAAGCTCGGCTTAATAACAGGTTGAAACCACCACCACCTTGGTGACAATCTCTGTGGGGAAATCTCGTGACTCAGAAGTTTCTCTGAGAGCAGAGAGGCCGAACATCTGTCCTTCAGCTGAATCAGTGGGAGGCCAGAGGACTAACTCCACAGTGGCTTCTCCCAGCCATTTGAAGACAGCCCCAAGGTGGAAGGCTCCAGAATGTCCCGTGTCCATGGACATAGGGATTGAACTTCAGGCCTAGGTGCTGTCCCTGACTTACTTTGTTCAAGACTAGCACTTTACCACTTGAGCCACAGCTCTACATACAGCTTTTGGTGATTAATTGGAGATAAGAGTCCCACAGACTTTCCTGACGGGACTGACCTCAAACCATGATCCTTAGATTTCAGCCTCCTGAGTAGCTACTGCCAGGCAGGAAGCCACGACCTGCAGGAGGTTTCAATTTAACATGTCCATTTATGAGTTTACTGTATCTTGGTCAGTCATCCCTTCCCATCTCCATCCTACTCCTCTCTTCAGATTCCTAGTTCCATTTTCACATATGTGCATTGAATCTTGTGACTGTATTCATTGGGTGCAGTGTGTGTGTGTGTGTGTGTGTGTGTGTGTGTGTGTGTGTGTGTGTGTGTGTGTGCACTTGAACTCAGGGCTTAGGTACTATGTCTTAGCTTTTTTACTCAGAGCTGGCACTCACTATCCTTTGAGCCATACTACCAGCTTTTTGCTGATTAAGCGAAGCTAAGAGTCTCACAGACTTTCCTGCCCAGGCTGGCTTTGAACTATGAACTCAGATCTCAGCCTCTTGAGTAGCTAGGATTACAGGGGTGAGCCACTGACTCCAGACCATTAGGTTTTGTGTGTGTGTGTGTGTGTATGTGTGTGTGTGTGTGTGTGTACTTGCACATGCACGTGTGTACAGCACATGCACATGCTGATCCTGGGGCTTGAACTCAGAGCCTTGGTACTGTCTCAGAGTTTTTGCACTCAAGGCTAGTGCTCTACCACTTTCAGCCACAGCTTCATTTCTAGCTTTTTGGTAGTTAATTGGAAATAAGACTCTCACAGACTTTCCTCCCTGGACTGTCTTTGAACTGCGATCCTTAAATCTTAGCCTCCTGAGTACCTAGGATTATAGGCATGAGCCATACGTGTATTTTTTAAGTGGGGGTATAGTGTATACTTCCAACTGCTTTCACATTTCCCCCAGGCCAGGGTATGCTTTTGATATAAGTAGACTTGTGCCAGCATTTCCTTCTATCTGCTGAGACATAGTTTCCTTATCTACTTTTCTATTAATAAATGTCTAGGTATTTCTAACCCATCTGTATTATAAATGGCTGTCTAATGGGCAGTTTTACATGTTTTGGGGGGCGGGGCTTAGGCAAGTTTCTCTGGCTCAGTACCAGGAATAGCATGGCTGGGTGGGAAGTCCTGTTTGCCCACGTTCAGTGCCACTTAACGTGTCCAAACTGCTTCCTAGAGAGGTGATAGTGGGTGGCATTCTCCCAGGCTTTCTGATTGCTTTCACCTTTGGCAGTGCTTCATACCCAGATTCTAAAGACTTACCAATCTGGTGGTGCCCAACCGGTACCTGTATCTTACCTTAAAGCTCTTTCCATTCTCATCAGTTACCCATTCCCTACCCCACCTTCACCTCCACCCTCTGCTCCCCTCCACCCTCCACCCTCACCCTATGATAAGCCACACCTCCAGCCTTGCTGTGTGTGTGTGTGTGTGTGTGTGTGTGTGTGTGTGTGTGTGTGTGTGTGTGTGTGTGTGTGTGTGTGTGTGTGTGTGTGTGTGTGTGTGTGTGTGTGTGTATGTTGGTACTGGAGTTTCACTCAAGGCTCACCCAACTCTGTCTTTTGACTTTCAAAATCCTGAAAGGATAAGGATTCTGGACCAAAAAGGATACATGGCACAGAAGAAGGAGCTGGGAGAACATCTGAAGGAAGAAGGAAGGAAGGAAGGAAGGAAGGAAGGAAGGAAAGGAGGGAGGGAGAGAGGGTGGGAGGAAGGGAGGGAGGGAGGGAGGCAAGGAGGAAAGGCCAGCCCCCTTTGACCAGGCCAATTTGAGCAAAGGTGGCTGAGCAGGGCAAAGGAGAGCATGCGATGGGAATAAAGAGAGTTCCATCAGGGTGGTCACCCACATGCTTAAGGAGAAGCAGGTGCACACAAGATCTGGCCAGGGCGAAGGGCAATGGAATGGTATGGACTGTGATTGCTTGCATCATACCTTCTTTGCACTACTTCTCAAGGTCAGCTGGTTGTTGCCATGTGAATCTAACCAAGTGTTACCAGAGCTTTCCATCCTTTCATGAGAATCTACATGTGCAATTTTCATATGACAGTTCTTTTTTACAAATTGCTATTTTGGCCAGATATCTGTAAGATGAACTACTCAGGAGGCTGAGACATGGAAAATTGAGGTTTGAAACCAAGTTGGGCAGAACAGCCTGTGAGACTTCATCTCCAAAGTGTTGGACTCGAAGTGTGAATCTATGGATTGGATGCATTCCTCAAGTTGTAGAATCATCTGTGAGTGAAAAAGCAAGACCTTGAGTTCAACTCCTAGTATCAACATAAAAAAATAAAATGTTGTTTTGGAAAACTTCAAGCATTTAAAATAAGCAAAAGAATCTAACAAGTTCCTAATATCCATCATCAAATATTGTTTATACTGGAGCTTGAACTCAAGGCCTTGTGTTTGTTAGGCAGGTGCTCTACCACTTGAGTTACAATTCCAATCTTCTGTACATTCATTATTTTTCAGATATGGTCTGAGCTTTCTGTCTAAGGCATATGCATCACTAGCATCACTATACTAGCTCCTGTCACTAGGTTGTTTTTGTTGTTGTTGTTGTTTTTGTTGTTGGTGGTCATGGGGCTTGAACTCTGGGCCTGGGTGCTGTCCCTGAGCTCTTCAGCTCAAGGCTAGCACTTGCCACTTGAACCACAGAGCCACTTCCAGTTTTCTGGTGGTTTATTGGCGATCAGAGTTTTATGGACTTTCCTGTTCGGGCTTGCTCTGAACTGCGATCCTCAAATCTCAGTCTCCTGAGTAGTTAGGATTACAGGTATGAGCCACCAGCACCAGGCACTAAGTTTTAACAATAATCAATGATGGTCAATTTTGTTTAATCTGTATCTCAACCCACTTCTCCTATCCTAAATGAATTCCATATTCATGATTTTCTTTGTAAAGACAAGGACTATTGTTGCAAATCATGATGTAATAATCATAATTAAGTAGAATCTTAATAACTTATTAACATTAAATAGCATGTCAGTGCTAAAAATGTGTAATATCTTCATAAAATACATGTATATATGCATGTATGTATATATGTATGTATATATATATATGTATCTATCTACCTATTATCTATATGTTTGTCCAAATAGGATCAAAACAAACAACGTCCATACATTAAAAGTGAGTGACATATTTTTTGAAGTGTCCTTAATGCATAGTTTTATTCTGCTACTCTCGGTGTATGTATTAAGAATCCAGGTCTTGTGTCCTATAGCGTTTCCCATAGTCTAGATTTTTCTAGTGTCAGTTAACATCTTCTGCATTTCCTGTTAATTAGTATTTGGGTGCAAGAATCTACAGATTTAACTTTCAAAAGATGTTAAAACACTGTTTGAGCCAAACAAACTATGCTCTAGACTGGATTGACCTTCATACTCATTGCTACCTCTGGCCTAGGGACAGCAGATCTCAGAGGAAAAGATTTAGAGCCTTCCTGAGACTTTTAGTCATGAGCCCTGAAGCTCACTCTCTAGATAGAACTCCACTCAGAAAGGCACAGAACCCAGAAAAGGGAGGCCCAGTGGAGTCTTACTGGGACTGGAAACTGATTGACAAGAGTGGTATCTCCCAGGCCTGCATCACCATAGCAACCATGGAGCAGGTGCCCCGCCTTACCTCCATGCCTGGCAAGTCTACAGGATTCAGACATCTGAGGGAAAAGCAGTAGGACCCTAATGGCCAAGATGGAGCTTAGGACCCGTCCACAGAATAAGGAAGCTGCCAGAGACTTTAGGATGCCTCCAAGAAAACATCAAATCTTGTATGTATTACGAGCTCATTTTAGGGCCAAGATGGGAACCTCGTGGGACCCCCCCCAAGAACCGGCCTGCAGCAAGCCCCAGAGCCAAGACAGCCAGGGGCAGAGCTCTCTCCGTGGTGGATGCATGGATGAGGTAAGGGAGCCCTCAGAGGCCATCCATGAGTTAGGAAATCCTCCTTTCCTGTTCTGTCTTTCTATCCAAATGTTCTCCTCGGGCAGAGGATGTGGTTCAATGGTAGAGTGCTTGCCTAGCATGCAAGAGGCCCTGGATTCAATCCTCAGCACCACACACACAAAAGATTCCTCTGATGTACTGGGGTTTTTTGTTTATTTGTTTGTTTAATGAGTATAGCTACTAATTAAATTGCTGATGGGTTTTGTTTATTTCAGTCTGAACAGGGGCTCTTCATTTTTCATCAGAATTCTTACTCCATGTGTTTACTGGTAGACTAATCATTTCCGCTCTATAGTGTTTAATTTTTATTTTTCCTTGTCCGTTATGCCTCTTGGTTACTCATATCTCCTAAGTAACTATGTGTTAAGTTATGTCGTTCCAACAATAGCAGGAAATTAACTTAAGATAATAAACTCTTTCTATATATAACCCCAAATAATAATATTCAGAATTTTCAACTCTCCTCTTTAAAAAAGAAGTGGGGGTGGGGGGAGGAAAGGGGTGAAAGACGTTTGCTTTTCTGGCCTACCAAATAAAGGTAAGAAACATTTAAAAGAAAAAAAAAATCACATAATGGAAAAGACATTTTAAGTGTTAAGAATATAGAATATTTATCATTCCAAAATATAGCCAAAAAATACACAAAGCAAAAATTGGTGATCTGAGCCAGGCACTGATGGCTCATGTCTGTAATCCTAGCTACTCAGGAGGCTGAGATCTGAGGATCAAGGTTCAAATCACTCCACATAGGAAAGTTTTTAAGACTCTAACATCCAATTAACCACTAAAAAAAAACTTGAAGCAGCCAGGTATTAGTGGCTTATACCTGTAATCCTAGCTAAGAGCTGAAGATCAAGATTTGAAGCCAGTCCTGGCAGGAAAATTCATGAGACTCTTTCTTGTCTCCAACTAACCACCCAAAAGCAGGAAGTAGAGGTGTGGCTCAAGTAGTAGAGCTCCAGCCTTGAATGGAAAAGCTGAGGGACAGAGCCCAAGTCCTGAGTTTAAGTCTAGGTATTGGCACAAAAAAGAAAAGAAAAGAAGAGAAAGAAGGAAGGAAGGAAGAAAAGAAGGAAGGAAGGGACAAAGAAAGGAATTTTAAGGTCTCATCTTCATTTAGGCTTGAATTCAACTACATAGTAATAGAAACTCAAATATGACAGATAAACCAAATGGGTCTTTTCCCAGTAACAAAAATCTGGTAGAAGGCCCTAGGGCCAGTATAGAGGCTTATCAAGTACAGTCTTCTAACTTTAGGCTCTGCTGCAGTGGCTGTTCTTGATCTCATTTTATAAAATGGCTGCATGGTTCCAGGTATCAACTCTATATTCAAGGCACAAAGGGTAAGGTTGAAACGAGAAGTCTTATGTGGCTGATTTCCTCTCTGTTAATTAGGAAAACACAAAGTTTTCTGGAAACTTCATTCAATAGCTTCTCTTTTAGATTTCAATGGGTCTCAATGGCCATTTCTGGTTGCAAGTGAGGTAGGGTTTGGAGGTTTGTTTTAAAAACTTAAGTGCATGCATCCTGAAAAAAATTAGCAAGATATAGAGGCTCTATGTCAGATCGCCCACCATGTAGCAACACCTGCTCCACACCTATCACTAAACAGTGTAGTGAGGTGTCTGTGAGTGTGTGTGTGTGTGTGTGTGTGTGTGTGTGTGTGTGTGTGTGTGTGTGTATGTGTGTGTGTCCCCAATGTCATATTTTGACACTCTGGCCCCAGTGTATGGGCCTTTGAGAGATAATTAGCTTAGATGAGTCACCAGGGTAAGACTTTCAGGATGAGTTCAGTGTCCTAAAAAGAGGAAGAGAGAGATCTTTCTCCAAGAGTAACAAGTGAGCCACCACAAGACCACAGCTGTTGACAAGTCAGGAAACAGACCCCACCAGCCCCAAATCTTGATCTTGGACTTCCCAGCCTCCAGAACAATGCGAAACAAGGATCTGTTGTTTAAAGCCACCCATTCTATGGTATTTTACTATAGCAGACCAGGCTAAGACAATTGGCAGAAAACAAAAAGGGAGAGGCAGTACAGCGAAGATACGGAGGATAAGGAAGCAGAAAAATCTAGTCTAGGCCCAGCTACACCACTTTTTTACAGAAGCACTTTGCCAACAGCAATTGGTTTGAGTGTAGACTTGGGCTTTGCTTTATTTGCTTTGCTTTATTAAAGCAAATTCAGACTTAACCTTTCTAAGTCAGTAGATCTAAGTCCATAAATCTCTATGTAGGTCCAGTCCAGCGGGCCTGAACTTAGGATCATCCCAGTAGACCACACAGGGTTTCCATGGTGGACTCTATGCACTGTTTCCTTCCTCCACAGTCACAGAGCCTGTTTGTAATCATGATGAAAACACAGAACTGGTACTGATGGATATAGCAATGTGGAATTTCAGGAGTGAGGCAGCTCAGCTGGAAGGTGTTTTGGGGTTCTGGTTTTGTTTTTGGTCTTTTTCTCACTTTCCCTTCACATGTCAGGAGTGTAGATACTGTGGCTGAGCTCCAAGAGTCAATTGTGACACTGGCAGCAGAGAGGGAAGCACCTGGGTGTCAGACTTTGGCTATGCAAACTGCCGTGTCAGCTCTGGGCAGGCTTCCTCCAGATGTCTTTCTTCTGGATAAGAGAGCCAAGCATAGGAGTCATGTCTAGAATCATAACCTCTTGAGAAGCAGTGATAGGAAGTTCAAGGCCAGCCTAGGCAAAAAGCTAGCAAAGTTCTATCTCAAAAGAACAAGCTAGACGTGTTGGTATCATCTGTAATCCCAGCTAGTAGGAAGCATAGTCATGATTGCATCTGAGGCTAGCTACATGGCAAAAGCGTGAGACCCTATCTAAAATAGAACTAAAGCAAAAAGGACTGAAAATGTGGCTCAAGTGGAAGAGTGCTTGCTGAACAAGTGTAAGGCCCTGTGTTCAAATCCCAGTATCATGAGCACCACAAAAAAAAAACAAGGAATGAACAAACATAATGCCCCAAGACACAAAGTTATTGTTGCTTTTGTTTGTTTTGTGGTAGTCCTAGGGCTTGAACTCAGGGCCTAGGTCACTGTCCCTGAGATTTTCTGCTCAAGGCTAGTGCTCTACCAACTGAGCCACAGCTCCACTTATGGCTTCATATATATGTATAAATATAGTTTGTGGGAGACAAGAGTCTCAAGGAGTTTCCTACCCAGCTGGCTTTGAACCTCAATCCTTAGATCTCAGTTTCCTGAGTAGCTAGAATAAAAGGTGTGCGCCACCAGTGCCCTGCTGAAGGTACTGTTCTTTATGTACTTCTGCTGTATGCAGCAACACAAACCCTACCTAAGACAGTTCTTCTATGAGCTCTATATCTCTATCCCCACTTACTTCTTTACTCTCACACTGCTGTTTCCACTACTGAAAAACAAAACCTGTGTGCAACACAATTATAAGAGGTACATGTATTCAGCTTTAAAAAAAACTTAGAAAATTAGGCACATAGTTTGATAAAATCACACATAAGGACAGGCAAAAAAGCATTTCCTCAATGCAGTTTTCCCAGGGGGAAGGAGAGGAGCGCTGCCCCAACTCTGAGACTTCTGCAAGAGAGTTCTTGCCAGGAAGTTTCCATCTCAACCACAAACTCCATCAAGGCAAACGCCCAAGCTTCTCTGTTTTCCTTGATGCATCCTAAATTCTATGAATGATGGGCTCATGTTCCACCCTTACCCCGGCTCCATCCTGGCCACCTAGATCCTTCTCTGAATTCTTTTAGCTGAATAAATTTCCAAATATTTCCCTCACTCCACAAACTATTAGTTTAATAGTTAAAGTTTAAATTTTCCTACTGTAAAGAGATGTCTTTGATTCATATATTCAAATGTTGTTTTTCCCTTTCTCTCTCTCTTTGTATGTGTTTTTTGGGGGGAGGGACTTGAACTCAGGACCTTTCTTGCTTAGCTTTTTTGCTCAAGGCTGGTGCTCTCCCCTTAAGCCATACTTCCACTTCCTGCTCTTTTTTTTCCAGGTTAATTGGTGATGAGAGTCTTGTAGATTTGTCTAGCTAGCTTCAAATCTCAGATCTTTAAATCTCAGCCTGAGTAACTAGGATTATAGGCATGAGCCACCAGCTCCCCAGCTCTCTTTTCTTTTTTATATATTGGCTGGTATCTCTTTCCTCAATTCAAATGTTATTGAATATGGTTTTATTTTTCAAATAGTTAGCTTTGGGGTTTTTTTTAGGCTATTGAGATTATTTTTCACCTTCAACCTCTCTCCTCACTTTATTTCCCTGACTTTCTTCTTCCTGTTTACTTCGGGTGGTCTTCTCATTCTTTTCCTGGTATCTGACACTGAATTCTTTCTAAAAAATGCTCTCTTTTTATCAACCACAAGAAAAAGAAGGGGGGAAAAAACCCCTAAATCTTAAAGTAATGTGAAACACATTCCACAGAGATTACCGGGGCACATTTTGCCCATCATTGTTTTCTGAATAAACTCCTTTTATGTTCTTGATTTCCTTCCCAATTCAACTGTTGATTCAGTAAGTATTTTTAAATTTCCAAGTAGTTGGTTTATTTTTATTTGGTTGTTATTTTATTTTATACCCTCTTTTGGCCCGAGAACATAATTCAGTTTGGAACTAATTGAAATTTTGTTTGTGATCTAGGATATGAATATAAGACTGTATGGAAAATTGCCATGCATAGATTAAACTTACACATAGCACATGATAGCTACTAATTTCACCTCTAAGATGCTGGGACAGGCTTGGGGGCCAAAGTAAGGGTGGTAGCATTTCTGTGAGGAGTTAGTATAGAAAAGGAGGCACTTCTCACACAATCTTTGTGTGGCCGAAATAGAAAGAGAGTAGTTAAGAAAATAGCTGGCATAACTGGCTAGAGAGATGGGAAACAATTGCAAAGTTTCTTAAGGGATGGTTGAACTAGAAGTAGAAACTCTAGGGCTGATTCCAATCACAAAGTCCAAGGTCAAATGCATTTGATGAGCCATCTTGGAAGATGGTCAAAGAAAAGCCAATGGACAGCCTAGGTCATCACTAAAATGTATTGGCCTTAAAGCATCGGTGTAGTTCTGTGCTTTGTTTCTAACCCTTGAAATGTGTGACTTACTGCATAGTTCATTACAGGAGGTAAAATATGGCTTGATCCTGAAATCTACTTATAGTAATACAAATAAACAATATTCTAGATCATGCATTCTCGAGGGGATGGGTATAAAACTCTCCCACGGAGTCAAATTTGGCTCTTGAAGAGGCTAAAAAAAATCTCACTTTTTATATATGAAAAGAGAAAATGCACATACAGCAAACATAGAGAGATACATTATATCTGTGGAATTAAATGGACGTTCTAAAAAGGCTGGCTAGGACAGTAACAATGAAAAGGACTGAAAACAAGCATTCTAAGGAATCCTCACCTGTGCATATAAACTACTCTCAGCTCTTACATTAAAATATACATCAAACAGACTTCACTAATATACTATGGGATGCATGAAATCATGAACGAAGAGGCTCTATCTAAAAAACAATGACAGGTTTTAACATAACGATAATCATTAATAATAAAATATCACCACATCACTGGATGCTAACAATGTGATCATTTCAACAGATGCCAGAACAGCCATTTCACACTGAAGGAAGAGGAATAGAAATACATTACAATAATAAAATTCAGAGCTACTTAAAACAGGGGCTTTACCTTTGTACAAAGTAGATGCACTGCCATTTAAAAATAGGAACAAAACAGGAAGAACTGTATCACCAGTCTCACCTTTACCCCAGCACTTGAAGTGACAGCCAGGAGGAGGTCTCAGCCACAGGCAAGTCTGTCTGCAGCAAACCTTCCTGCCCTTAGCCTGCAGTGGCTGGAGGTCTCTATCCATCTCTGTGCCAGCAGCTTCCTGGATCCCCAGCAGTTGCACCTACCCATTGTCTGCTCTAACAAAGGCCCGTAGACTGGGTGGTTAACAGATACTTGCTTTCCCTATTTCTGGAGGCTAGAAGTACAAGATCAAGATGCTGGCACTCAGAATCTTAATCAGGCCTTCTTCTAGGTTGCAGACAGCTTTACTTCTCATTGTATCCTCAGACGTCAAAAAGAAAGTAAAAAAGCCCTTAAACCCTTTCCAGCAGACAGTAATTCAATTCATGAGGACTCACTCCACTGTCATGATCTATTACTTCCCAAGGAAACACTGGAAAAGTATGGAGCTCTTCCCGCATTTGGCCCATTGCACTTGGCTTGGCTTGGCTTGAAAAAGCCTCTTCCCCTCTTCTACCTATTCTCCATCATTCAGACAGATGTCTTCCCTGATCAGAACCTGGCTCACCTGTATGTTCCATCTAGTAGACTTCTTACTCCCCTAGTCCCAATGATTGTTCATTCTAGTTCATTTCCTGTCACTTTTCTTGCATACGTATTTGTACATAATTCTGCTAGTCATTGTCAGCATCTTCTAGGAGCTTGTATTAGCCATGGTCCTTAGTTTTTAATAACGGAAATGAAACAAAAAAAGAAGTTTACTTAAGGTATTGTGTTAGTTTTCTAGACAACCCTAACAAAGTACTCAAACTGGCTTGAGCAACAAAAATTTATTGTTTCAAAGTTATGAAAGCTAGAAGCCCAAGATGAGGGTTAAGTCAGGAAGCCATGTATAGACAGCTCTCACCTATAATCCTAGCTACTCAGGAGGCTGACATCCAAGGATTGAGGTTCAAAGCAAGCCCAGGAAGACAAATTCATAAGACTCTCACGTTCAGTTAACCAGCAAAAGCCAGAACTGGAAGTATGGCTCAAGTGGTAGGGTGCAATTGTGAGCAGAAAAGGCTAAGTGAGAATGTGAGGCTCTGAAGTCCTAGTACCAGCATGTGCACACACACGCATGTGCGGCATGCACACACACATACACACACACACACACACACACACACACACACACACACAAATGGTTTCTTTTTTTGTGGGGAAGGAAGTATGAATTCAAGGCCTCTACTTGCTAGGCAAGTCTTCTATCACTCAAGCCATACCTCCAAAGTGTGTGTGGGGAGAGAAAGCCTTTTTGTTTTCCCTATTTTTCAGTTAAGGTCATACATTTTTGCCCAGGGCCACACTCAAAACCCCATCCTATTTACACCTATAGAATATCTGCCCTCAAGGTGATCTTTTTCAGGACAATGAAAGAAAATCAGCAGTTTCACTAGCTTCTGGTAACTTGTGAAAAATCTGCAACTCTCTTTAGCTTGTAGATCTTCCCATTCATCTTTGTGTGTATGTCTGTGTCCAAATTTTCCTGTTTTATAAAATTTTTTGTTGTTGTTACTATTAAGTAGTTGTACAAAGTGGTTACGATTCCGTAAGTCAGGTTATGAGGACAGTGCTTCTTGGTCAATATCATCACTTCCTTTGTTTCCCCCTACTTTTCTCCTCCCATCCCTACTCACAAGTTACGTAGTTCATTTTCTTGGTGTACATTTAAGTACAACAATTGCATTTGCTTGCCCTTCCTTCCTCCATTCCTATGCTCCCCAAATTTTCACTTTTAATAGTAACAACTGTCATTATAGTCATTACTACAGTATCTACAGTCATTATCTACATCTTATATGAGATGTAGTAGTCTACTCTCTTCCAGTATGGCATCATCTTTATTATCTTCACAATAATGCTATTTCCAGCTAAACTCACACTATTAACTACTAAGAGTTCAGACTTCCATGTATGAATTTCTGAGAGACATAAATCATCCCATAACCAGCATCCCCTCAGCAGCTCATAGGATCAGCAGCAGAACCAGGGAGAAAAAAGGAGCCAAGGTAAGAAATCTCAACCATAGCTATGCCTGAGGAGCAACCCCAAGGCCCACCACGGGACACAGCTTCCATGACCATACTGAGTCCATTTGGTCATGAGGCTACCACTGAGCTGGGCTCCCCAGGCCTCTTCTGCTACATAGACACTCACAATGCTTATCCAAAAAGAGGCACATAAAAGGTTACTAATTATCTGAAGAGGGGAGAGGACAGGAAAAGGTAGATGTGCCCTACCTGCTTCAGGAGTGGAAGTGGATCCTGCCTCCATATTATATAGATTCCTTTCTAGTAAGTCAAGTTTTGGAATACAAGGCAGATGGAACGCTGAAGAGCTTTAGAGCTGTTTGCCACATCTTGTACACCAGTGGAGCTCACAGTATGAACAGCCAACATCTACAGCCCCTGAAGTGTCTGAGAAAGGTCAGTCTTTGTCCCTACTCAGATCTACTGAATCAGAAACACTAGGGGAAGGACCCAGAAGACTTTCCACAAAGTTCTAAGGGATTCTTTTCATTCCCTTTTTCATAGCACAACTATATAGTTGGGCTATATTATATAGTTCACACAGAACAGATTACACATAAAGTACACAGACCGGTGAGTTTTGACGTATGTGTATATACGTGAAACAATAACTACTGTCAAATAATGCATCTATTTACCACTCCTCAAGTTTCCTTTGGACCCTTGTGATTCCTCCTTTCTACCCATCCTCATGCAACAGTGATTTGTCACTAAAGATCAGTTGGTAATTTTTATAACTTTTTATACAAGTGGAATCATGTAATATGTATTCTTTGCTTCTTTCACACAAATCAATCAATACTGTAGTGTGTACCATTCCTTTTTCAAAGCTGGGTAGTGTTTCATGGTGTAGATATGCGTATTTGTTTATTAATTTGTTATGGACATTTGGATTCCTGTTCATTTAAGACTATTATAAGTAAAGCTGAAATGAACATTGATGTATAAGTTTTTATTTGAAGATATACTTTCATTTCTGTTGGGTAAACCCCTAGAAGTGGAATGACTAAGTCATATGGTAGACATAAGTTTATCTTTTAAAGAAACTGTCAGTTGGGCACCAGTGGCTCATGCCTATAATCCTAGCTACTTAGGAGGCTGAGATCTAAGGATCATGGTTCAAAGCCAGCCCAGCCAAGAAAGTTTCTGAGACTCTTATCTCCAATAAACTACTCAGAAAAAGCCAGAAGTGGCACTGTAGCTCAAGTGATAGAGCGCTAACCTGGAGTACAAAGAGACTCAGAGACAGAGCCCAGGCCCAAAGATCAAGCCCCAGGACCAGCAAAAAAAAAAAAAAACCAAACAAACAAAAACAGTTTTCCTAAGAATTTGTTTTCTTTTTCATTTCCACTAGCAACTGTGAGGTTCCTGTTTCTTGATACCCTGTCAACACTAGTCTATTCCATCTTTTTAAATATCAGCCATTCTGATAGTGTATATTGATATCTGTTTTATTAAATTCTCTTAGTGCCTA
This sequence comes from Dipodomys merriami, assembly GCF_024711535.1. NCBI lineage: Eukaryota > Metazoa > Chordata > Mammalia > Rodentia > Heteromyidae > Dipodomys > Dipodomys merriami. Next base: position 477,059 of record NW_027203849.1, read on the forward strand.
ATGATGTTCTTCTTTTAATGTGTTTATATCCACACAGCTGCTCTGGTAAATTATGTTTAGGTCTTCCATCCTTTGTTCTGTTACTTATTAAGTTTTAAGAGCTTTTCATATATAGTTTCTCATAGTCTTTAGCTTTTTCTTTTGTAATAGTGTCTTCAAAGAAGCAAAAGTTTGTCTAATTTCATGATTTTTTTTCTTTTCTTTTTGTGCCAGTACTGGGGCTTGAACTCAGAGCCTCATGTCCTTGCTCAGTCTAACACAACCAATGCTCCCTCGAGACTGATGCTCTACCACTTGAGCCATACTTCCAATCATGACCTCTAGCTAGTTAATTTGAAGATAAGGGTCTCTATATTGACCTTGGCTGGCTTTGAACCTCGATACTTAGATCTCAGTCTCCTGAGTAGCTAGGATTACTGGCATGAGTCACCAGTATCCAGCTCCAATTAGAAATTTTAACTAAAAATGGGATTCCAGCCAGGCGCCAGTGGCTCACGCCTGTAATCCTAACTAGGCTGAGATCTGAGAATCATGGTTCAAAGCCAGTACGGGTAGGACAGGGTGGGGGTGAGGAACAAAAGTAGAGTTGTGGCTCAAGTGGTAGAGCCCTGGCCTTGAGCATGAAAAAAGATCAGGGACAGTGCTTAGGGCCTGAGTTCAAGCCCCAGGAGAGAGAGAGAGAGAGAGAGAGAGAGAGAGAGAGAGAGAGAGAGAGAGAGAGAGAGAGAGAGAGAGAGAGAGAGAGAGAGAGAGAGAGAGAGATCCCATTCATATTAGGAACCAAATTTATTAGCGTGAGAATTTAATCATACTGCGTGATATAATTTATGCTTTTTTAAATCTGTATGTTTCTATGTATGTATGATGTACAATTTTTATGTAAATGAGTAGAAAATGGTTTGAAAGTCTGAGACAACTTGTTTTCTCAGGAGAGGGGGAGCAGATGGAGGGAGGATAGGGGAGACCATGTCTGCCTCTTTGAATTCCTTTCATTGGTAATGCATTAACACAAAACTACATGATAGAACTTTCCAAAACAGCACATATGATCCAAGTCCCTCAATTTACAAGGGTATTGTGTATATATAGAAAATGTCTCAAAGAATGATCACACAAACTGTAGCAGTTAAAAATAGATGAGGAATTTGATTCTTTCACTGCTTTTTCATTTGAATGTATACTATTGTTGTATAATGAGCAGTTGATTTTATAATTAAAAATAATAATAAAAAGCTGAGCCCTGATAGCCCATGTCTATAATCCTTCCTAGCTGTTCAGGAGGCTGAAATCTGAGGATTGCAATTTGAAGCCAGCCCTGACAGACAAATCTGAGAGACTCTTATTCCCAATTAGCCAGCAGAAAGCTGGAAGTGGAGCTGTGGTTCAAGTTGTAGAGTGGCAGCCTTGAGGGCAAAAACCAAGTAAGAGCACAAGGCCCTGAGTTCAAGCCCCAGTATGGCACTAGCATGTATGCATGTGTACACATGCGTGCACGTGTACACACACACACACACACACACACTGACACACAGATAATAAAGATATTATTTTGAAAGTAAGCAAACAGAACCAAAGAAATTCTGTTTATGACATAAGCAAGGACACTGCAAACTAAGGGGCTGGTGATATACCTCATGGTAAAGGACTTGATTAGCGTGGGTTGATCCTCAGCACAAAAACACCTAAGTTAGGAGAAACAGGATATAAACAATAGGAAAAAATCACATTCCTAGTTATAATTTATAGTATATGCATGCATAAGTGTAACAAAAGTAAATCTTCCCAGGCTTGAAATAGTTTATTATAATGCCACTGAGCTTTCCAAACCAAAACTTCCTGTTAAAATACTTATTTCCTTCTTTTGTTATGAAAAGCACCAAACATAGTTAAACAATTGAAAAATACAGAGGGAAGGTCTTCCTTTTCCATGGTGCAAAGACTGCCACTGTACCAACCAGAATCCATGAAGGAAAGCTGCTGGATATTATGGGGTGGGGACTGGAAAAGGAAAGAAAAATGCCAAGGGCCTCCCTGGATCCAGGACAGGACCTGGTCTCTGCACCTTCTGTGGTAGAAGTTTGGCTGTTGATGCTTTGACTTGGTCTAGAACAAATCATGGCACAGGCCCATGGCGGGGAGAGGGAGCCGGGTGCTGATGGTTCATGCCTGTAATCCTAGTTGCTCAGGAGGCTGAGATCTAAGGATCATGGTTCAAAGCCAACCCAGACGAGAAAGTCTGTGAAACTCTCACCTTCTAAATAACTACCAAAAAGTGGGAAGTTGGGCTGTGGTTCAAGTAGTAGAGTACCTGCTTCAAGTGAGAAAGCTAAGGGACAACACCCTGGCCTAGAGTTCAAGCCCAAGTACCAGCACAAAAGACAAAAAAAAAAAAGGAGGAGCTAGTGCAGATGGTGGGCACAGAACAAGAGAGTGGAGACCACCAGACCGTATGTAGGGACTTCCTAAACACCAAATAGTGAAGAGGTGATGCCCAAGGGTGGGGGCAGGGAGAGCAGCTGTAAGGGTGTTTGAGACAAGAAAGCCTGTTGAGGCAGAAGGACCCCAGATTCCCATCAATCTCTTCACTTCCTTCTCTACTCCTTATACAGCTGTGCAGTCCATCGTGGACCCCACTCAAGAAAGAACCAAAGCCGGGTGCTGGTGGCTCACGCCTGTAATCCTAGCTACTCAGGAGGCTGAGATCTGAGGATGCGGTTCAAAGCCAGCCCGGGCAGGAGAGACCGTGAGACTCCTATCTCCAATAAACCACCAGAAAACCGGAAGTGGCGCTGTAGCTCAAGTGGTAGAGCGCTCACCTTGAGCTGAAGAGCTGAGGGACAGCACCCAGGCCCAGAGTTCAAGCCCCACGACCGACCAAAAAAAAAAAGAAAGAACCAAAAAGGGCCATCTGGATTTGTGTCGAAATTACAGAGGAAGAAAACATATGAAAAAGGTCCATTAAAAAATAAACACTCGGGCTGGGAAGGTGGCTCAGTGGTAGAGTGCTTGCCTCGCATGCATGAGGCCCTGGGTTTGATTCCTCAGCACCACATAAGCAGAAAAAGCTGGAAGTGGTGCTGTGGCTCCAGTGGTAGAGCGCTAGCCTTGAGCTGAAGAGCTGAGGGACAACACCCAGGCCCAGAGTTCAGGCGCCAGACCAACAAAAAAAAACAAGAAAAACAACCCTCAAGGTGAATTACCTAAGGAAATAGAAAAAATGTTCAGATAAACTCTATATTCTCAAATTTCAGGCAATACCCTTTCTAGAAAATGATCCCAAAGAAAAGACACAAAAATTCAAGGATGAGCAGGGTGCTGGTGGCTCACACCTGTAATCCTACCTATTCATTCAGAAAGCTGAGATCTAAGGATGGTGGTTCAAAACCAGCCCAGACAGGAAAGTCCAGGAGACTCTTATTGCCAATTAACCAGAAAAAGTCCAGAAATGGAACTGTACTTCAAAGTGGCAGGACATTAGCCTTGAGCAAAAACACTGAGGGACAGCACCCAGGCCCTGAATTCAAGCCCTAACACATACACACACACCCTGAAATGAAAACACAAAACAACTCTCAAAGCTGAGCACTAGTGGTTTACCCCCAGTAATCCTAGCTACTCAGGAGGCTGAGATTTGAGGATCTCCATTGGAAGCCAGCCCAGGCAGGAAACACCCTGAGATTCTTAGCTCCAGTTAAGCACCAAAAAGCCAGTAGTACAGAGCTAGCCTTGAGCAAAGGAAGCCCAGGGACAGAGCTCAGGCCCTGAGTTCAAGTCCCAGGACCAGAAAAGCCAAAACAAAAACAAAAAGAACTCTCAAATCTGCTGGCTAAAAAGGGAATATACATTTCAAGAAAAGTTGTCATAAATATTCAATACTGAGACATATCCTACACAAGTTAGGAAATGCCAAGAATAAGGAAAATCTCACATAGATTTTCATGTAGAGAGAGAAAAGTCAGAAGACAGAAGGCCAACATCTAAACAGTTCTGAAGAAAAGAAAACATGACACAAAGACTTTGTACATATAAAAACATCTTTCAAATATAAAGATCATACATTCTCAGGCATATGTAACTCCAGGGAATAAGAGAACCAGAAACCATTCTAGAAAAACAAGTTATGAATGAAATCTATCCAACCATAAGACAAGTCAAAATAAATTCTGAAGGAAAGAATCTGGGTGTATTCATTTCCTAGGGCTACCATAACAAAGTACTACAAGTCATATGGACTTAGAACAACAGAAAGTTACTGTATCCCAGTTACAGAGCCTGGAAGTACGAGATCAAGGTGTTGGCAGGGCCGTGTTCCCCTGGAAGGCTCCTTCCTAGCCTGTGGGTTTCCAGCAGGCCCAGATGTTCTCCGGCCGTGGCAATACAAGTCGAGTCTTCATATTGTATTTTCCCTGTGCCTTGTCACCTAGCCTTTCCTCTGAGCATGTCTGGGTTCAAATTGCCCCTTCTTATAAAGATGTTAGTCATTTGGGTTAAAGTTACCTTAGCTACTTCACTTTAACTACTTGTATATAGATCCCACTTCCAGATAAAGTCTCTTTCTGTCTCTGTCTCTGTCTCTGTCTCTGTCTGTCTCTGTCTCTCTGTCTCTCTGTCACACACATACACACCACTTGATGCTAGTACTGGGACTAGAACTCAGGGCCTTAAGCTCTTTGCTTAGCTTTTTCCACTCATGATTGGTGCTCTTAAACCATGCTTCTACTTCTGGATTTTTGCTAGCTACTTGAGGATGAAAAAATTGATTTGTCTGCCCTGGCTGGCTTTGAACCATGATCCTCAGATCTCAACCTCCTGAGTAGCTAGGATTACAGGCATGGGCCACTGGAGCTCCGCCTAATTGTTTCTTTTCCCTCCTTTATCCGTCCTTCCTCTCTTTTCTCTCTCCCTCTCCCTCTCCATTCCTCTCCTCTCTCAAGCTTCCTTTGTAAGAGGCATGCTAAGAGTCAGGAAGTCACTCAACCTCAGGTGTTATGAGGAGACAGATTCAGAGCAGAAGGTCCGGTTTAAGGTGCTGTGACAGTGAACACAAGATGTCAGGACTCAGAGATGACATTCCCAAGATGGGGGTTGGTTTCACACAGCTGTGGCAGAAAACCTCATCTCCTAATGTCACCACATAACCAACAACTTCACATAGTGACCCACACTCCTAAGGAAGCCAGATGGCCTCCAAGGTCATCAAAATGAGTCATAGCTGCCTTTAAATGTTTGAGGAAGCCCAGAACTAGCTATATTATTCATCAAAAAAGCAAGCACATCAGGAGGCCGGCTGTGCTGTGCTGGACCCCCATCAAGGGGCCTGTGACTGTCCTCAGCTCACAGCCATGTGAGCAAGTTTGTCACTCCACCCTCCAAGGAAATGCATCTGGGCATATAATGTTTGTTATCAGATTCATATCTTATTGTTCCTCTTCTTCTAGCTGATTGTCCCCAATTTGTTAGCAGGAAATTTATCTTTTATTACTTCTCTTCCTGTAGTTTAGTGGGAAACCAGGCTTTTTCTGAGAACATGAGGGCAGCTGGATTTATAAGACTAAGTGCATTAGACTTGTACTTCCTGAAATTTGTTGCTGGGTCTTTCTAGCCTTCCTTACAGAAAATGTGTCTCTACAAGGACACTAGCTCAGCCACCATGGGCAGAATAGCAAGTAGGGGGACAACAGGAGGAGAGTGGTGGCTTGAGAAAATCTTTCCTACAGGGTTTGAGCTCCAGTGGAGTTATAGGAGTCATCCTCGGCATACAGGAGGCCCTAGACCCAATCCCCAGTACCACACAACACATCAAGACAAAAAAAACCACATAGCATCGCAACCAAAATGGACACAACACAGTCAAAACAGAACGACACCATCACAGGACCCTCACGGTGCGCTTTCAGTTGCTCCTCCTGCCTAGCCCCCCCCCCTTCACCTGACTTTCCTTTCTCTGATTTTGATATAAAATGAAAAACAGAATGATAGATATGTGAAATAATACAACCCTTAGGGATTTTTTTCCCTCCACTCAACCTAATTTTCTTTCTATCTATCCAGGTTGTTAGGGGCTAGTTTCGTTTCTTTTAATTGCTGAGTAGCACACCATGCTGGGAAGTACCGTTTGGTTAACCATTTACCTATTGAAAGACATCGGGTTGTTTATCAGAAACGCTTTCAACCACAGGTGCCACCGCTCATATTAACACGTTACACACAATGCTCCCCAAAAGCCAGATGGTGTCCAAAGTCATCCTCTAACTTTTAAGAGAGTCCAGCATTAGCTTCAAACAGTTGTCAATAAATGTATCTCTTACTACTTTTCTTTTGTTCTTTAATGGGAAAAACTTTCCTTTAGTGCCAATAAAATAAACCCCAGTGCAGGCTTGCCTATAGCCTATAGGCTCTACCATAGGGCCTTGGGATCACAGATCTCCAAGGGACAGAATCACTAGACAGGTTGTCATGGTAACACAGTAGTAGAGGCAGGTGGGAGGCCTCGGCGCATGTGGAGCACAGGGAAACACAGCATGAGGGTGGCCCTGCCAACAGCACAGCCTGGGATCATGGCTGGAAAATATTGTCTATAGTCACTATTTCTGGCAGAACTATTCGCACTAAAACACACAGAAAACTACTTGTGAAAACATACAGGAAATCAATCCATTTTCAATAAGCTATTTCGACTCCAACATTACAAACCATATTCAGAGTTTAAGTTCGAGAATCATCTGTGGCAGTTTGTCCATTTCCTCTTTTCTCTCTAGATACATCTAATATTAATGCTAACTATCCAGAGAGGCCAAGGTGTCACACCCATTTAGATAAGTCGAAGGGATATCTTACTCCTGACCTCGTATTACTCCACCTCCCCTTAACGTATGCTAACATTTCCACACTAAAGGTACATCTTCGCAGTGCTTCCTGTTCATAATGTGATTTTCTTCACTCAGTGAAAGTAGATTATGAACAAATAGTGAGATGACTATGTTCCTTGCACCACACCATCCCAGTTGTCTCTTAGCTCACTGCAGAGCTGACAGCCAGCTATGCCTTGCTCACTTTCAAATCTTGTTTGGTGATGTCTAGTCCTTTTTATGGGAGCCATTCTCCCAGCTCCCTCACTCCTCAGCCTGCCTGAATAAGATTTCTGCCTCCTCTACCCTAATTAACCTGCTTTTCCCAGACCATCAGAGAGTCCCTGCTGTAGATGGACTGACACACATCACCTGTCATTTGCCTAATGTTTCTGATTATATTTACAAGTAAAATTAAGACTTATCACCTTTTTCTTCTAGTTCTTATAGTTCTATCATTTTCCTTCCTCATTCCTAAATGAGGCTTGAACTCAGGGTCTAAGCACTATCCCTGAAGGCTCAAGGCTAGCACTGTACCACTTGACCCACAGTGTCACTTCTAGTTTTTTCTGTGTATGTGGTACTGAGGAATTGAACCCAGGGCTTCATGCCTGCTAGGCAAGCACTCTAACACTAAGCCAGATTCCCAGCACTCCTTAGTAGAGTGCTATCCTATCCTATCCCTAAGTTCAAAGAAATCTGTTCTCAGCAAACATGTACTGTGAGACTCTGTGTTTTTGAGTGGTGAATTGGAGAAAAGAATCTCATGGGGACTTTTCTGCCCCAGCTGGCCTTGAACCCACCATCCTCAGATCTCAGCCTCCTGAGTAGATAGAATTATAGGCATGAGCCACCAGCACCTAGCTATTTCATTAATTATCATGAAGGTGATCTACAAAGGAATTGCAGTTATGTAATAAGTCAGGTAAAGAGCACATTCTTTTTGGACAATGTCCCTCCTTCCCTCACTCTCTCCCAGTTTTTCCCTCCCACCCCATCTACAAGTTGTACAGTTCATTTTCACCACAGTGTCTAGAGAGAGCCACTGCTGCATTTGTTCACCCTTTGTGCCTCCATTTCTGTGCCCCAAAGGCATATTAGCAAATAAACAAGACCCAAAAAAGCAAACAGACAAAAAAAACCCTCTTGTTCCCACTTCCTGGAGTTCATGTCGATAAATATTATTTTACATGAGCAGATGTATCTTTATGTTTTAACTCCCAAATGTCTCCACTCAGACCTTTCCCTAAAGTCTCCATCCATACACCCAGCCCCGGCTGGAATACCTTCCAAGCTCCCCAAGCTGAACACACCTTCATGCTCCTCTACCTGGATTATAGTTCCTGACCCAGTGTCAGCAGCCCAGACGACTGCACTCTAGAACAGAAGGGAAACCATTTTGAAGTTGACTCTGAAATACTTTCCTTTGTTTGATCAGAAATCATGACCTCAAGGGATTTAGTAGATTCTAAACTCAGAGAAGGTGTTTGCCCTCCTTCTTGTCTATGTCCCCTTAGAGTTTAATCTCCCCAGAAAGAAAATGGAGACCACTACCTATCTCCTCTGAGGCACAGAACATTGTGAGTCTGGAGATGAGTCCGGTAGAAGGGGGATTCAGTAGGAATCCCCCACATGCTGAGTTGTCCTGAGAATACAATGAAGTCACTTTACGGAGCTCCAGGTTTTGGAGTTTCAGTCTTCCAAGAGCATGCTTCCTTTCTGTGTTTCTAGTAAGCATTGGCCCTGACTTCTCTGGAAATCCCAATCACCTGGACTCTCTATTCCATAAGAACTGAGTCACAAAAATAGAACCATGAGAAAAGCTAGGTTTGACCCCTTTGCCCTCTTAAATTTGTTGGTGGCAAGAGCCTGGGGCAAGAAGGGCAAAGCAGCACCTCTTGAATGTAACTGGTTCTTCCATCTTAAGGAACACCAAATTGAACCTCAGAATATTTTTAACATTAGTCACTGTAGCAAAGGAATGTATTCATACTTGGGAGAGTATTCATACTTGGGCTACCCTAATCTTACAGGACTGAAGGGTTTTGTTGTTGTTTGTTGTGCAGGTACTGGGACTTGAATTCAGGGTTGAACACTTGTCCCTTACCTTTTTCACTTACGGCTTGCACTCTACCACTTGAGACACACCTCCACTTCTGGCTGCCTGCCTTCCTTCCTTCCTTCCCTGCCTTCCTGCCTGTTTGCTTGCTTGCCTTCAATTCATTCATTCTTTCTTTCTTTCTTTCTTTCTTTCTTTCTTTCTTTCTTTCTTTCTTTCTTTCTTTCGTTCTTTCATTCTTTCTTTCTTTCTTTCTTTTTCTCCTTTCTTTCCTTCCTTTCTCTTTCTTTCTTCCTCTTCCTCTTTCTTTCTTTCTCTCTCTTTCTTTGTTTCTCTTTCTTTCTTTCTTTCTCTCCTTTCTTTCTCTCCTTTCTTTCTTTCTTTCCTTCCTTCCTTTCTCTCTCTTTCTTCCTCTTCCTCTTTCTTTCTTCCTTTCTCTCTTTCTTCCTTTCTCTCTTTCTTTCTCTTTCTTTCTTTCTTTCTTTCTTTCTTTCTTTCTTCCTTTCTTTCTTTCTTTCTTTCTTCCTTTCTTTCTTTCTTCCTTTCTTCCTTTCTCTCCTTTCTTTCATTTTGCCAGTCCTGGGGCTTGAACTCAAGGCCTGAGCACTGCCCCTAATGCTTCTTTTTGCTCAAAGCTAACACTCTACCACTTAAGCCACAGTGCCTCTTCCGCTTTTTTCTATTTATGTGGTACCAAGGAATTGAACCCAGGGCTTTAGGCATGCTAGGCACGCACTCTACCGCTGAGCTGCCTTCCCAGCCCAAATGAGGAAAGTTTTTTTTGTTTTTTGTTTGTTTGTTTGTTTTTTGGTCAGTTGTGGGGCCTGGGCGCTGTCCCTCAGCTCCTCAGCTTAAGGCTAGCACTATACCACGTGAGCCACAGCACCACTTCCAGCTTTTTTTGCTTATGTAGTGCTGAGGAATGGAACCCAGGGCCTCATGCATACAAGGCAAGCACTCTACCACTGAGCCACCTTCCCAGCCCCTTTTTCTTTCTTTCATTCTCTTTCTCTATTTCTCTCTTTCTTCCTTTCTCCCTCCCTCTTTCCCTCCCTTCCTTCCTTCCTTTCTCTCTTTTTCTCTTTTTTCTTTTTCTTTCTCTCTCTCTTTCTCTCTCCTTTCTCTCTCTCTTCTTTCTTTCTTACTTTCTTTCTTTCTTTCTTTCTTTTTTCTTTCTGTCTTTCTGCCTGTCTTTCTGCCTGTCTTTCTGTCTTTCCTTTTTTTCTTTTCTTTCTTTCCAGTCTGGGTGGTTAACTGGAGTTAAGAGTGTCATAGACTTTCCTGCCCAGGCTAGCTTCAAACCACGTCCCTCAGATCTCACCTCCGGTATAGCTAGGAATTCAGAAATAAGCCATCAGCATCCAGGCACAAGGCTGAGATTTTAACCTGAGAAATACACGTAGGTGGGCTTTACCCAGATAAATGCTTCTGCAAAGACGATAAGCTACATATTTTGTACTTGAGCATTCTTTTTCCTGGGGAAAAGGTCCAAATTTTTAACATATTATCAAAGAATTTCCTGACTCCAAACTGAAGACTGGGTCCAGAAACTCTAAATAAATGGCTCTGACCTGAAAGCTCAGATCTCAGAATTTCCTCTGAGCAGCCAGATTGGTTCTTATAAAACATAAATCTGATCATGCCACTCTCCTACATAAACCCATCCACAACTTCCACTGGGCTTTAGAATATGAACAAAGGCCTTAAAGTGGTTCTAGAAAAGTGCTTCTCAACTTCAGCCTCATGACATTTTGGGTCAATTTTTATTTTTATTTGTGTGTGTGTGTGTGTGTGTGTGTGTGTGTGTTTATTTGTGTGTGTGTGTGTGTTTATCTGTGTGTGTGTGTGTGTGTGTGTGTGTGTGTGTGTGTGTGTGTGTGTGTGTGTTGGTCATGGGGCCTGGGTGCTGTCCCTGAGCTCTTCAGCTCAAAGCAAGCACTCTACCACTTGAGCCACAGCACCACTTCTGGTTTTCTTATTGGAGATAAGAGTCTCACTGACTTTCTTGTCCAGGCTGGCTTTGAACTGCGATCCTTAGATCACAGCTCCTGGGTAGCTAGGATTACAGGTGTGAGCCACCAGCACCCAGCACGATTTTTTTTTTAAGCTGATACTGGGGCTTGAACTCAGGGCCTTTCTTATTTGGCTTTTTCATATAAGGCTGGTGCTCTACCACTTGAGCCTCACCTCTACTTCCAATTTTTTGCTTGTTAATTGGAGGTGAGAACCTCCTGGACTTTTCTGCCCAGGCTGGCTTTGAACCACAATCCTCATATCTCTGCCTTCTGAGTAGCTAGGATTAGAGACATGAGCCACCTAGAAGCACAGTTCTAGGGACTGTCCTGGCCATTGCAGAACATTTAGCAGTTTCTTTGGAGCAGCCCCAACATGCAAACAGACACATACTCATATACATAGATGCATATGAGTGCACATGCACACACACATACACAACAACCCAGTGAAATGTCCCTGGGAGACAGAATTGCCTTGAGTTAGAACTGTTGTCCTAGGAGCTCCTTTAGGATATGCGCCTGTCCAGACCCTAATGCCTACTCTTTGGTGTCTTCTCCAGGCACCTGAAGGCCACCTCTCAGTGGAACACAGTCTGACCTTCCTGTCTCAGAACAGTGCACTGTACTCCTGGGCTGCTCTTCTCTACTTCTTGTCTCCTTGTCAAATGCCTCTGTTCAAACCTATTCCCTGCCCCTCCTCTGAAGCCAGCTGCAATGCTGTCACACCCCCTCACCCCTGCCTTCTGCATAGACTGCCACCTCCAGGAAGGCAGGGATTGTGACCGTGTGCTACTGAGTGGTAGCTACCTGATCCGTATTGCACCATGACTGGTGGACACGGTCATCAAATCCACCCCTGTCCCATATCAGACACCCAAGTCAGAAATGAGTGTGAAGTCAGTTATATTCACAGGAAGGTGGGCAATGAATCTGGCCTTGCTGAAGGTTACTTCAGAAGGTAACACACACACACACACACACACACACACACACACACACACACACACACACACACACACACACACACACACACACACACACACACACACAAAATGAAAGAAAAACAATATGATTAAACATCTAGCCAGATACCAGAGCTCTCCAAGGTGCCAAAGCCTGAGGCCAGTCCCTAAGGGCTAAAAAGAGATCAGAAAGCGTGAGATGGGGACTTTCTCCCATATGCAATTAGAAGAATTTAAAGGGACAGGTGCAGGTGGCTCATGCCTGTAATCCTAGCTACTCAGGTGGCTGAGATCTGAGGATGTGGTTTAATGCCAGTCTGGGCAGAAAAGTCTGTGAGAGTTATTTCCAATAAACTACTCAGAAAAAAAAAATGGAAGTGGTGCTGTGGCTCAGGTGGTAGAGAAGTAGCCTTGAGGAAAAAGAGGCTCAGGGGCAGTGCCCAGTTCTCTGAGTTCAAGCCTCAGCCAAAAAAGGGGGAGGAGGAACACGAGGAGGATGAGGAGGATGAGGAGGATGAGGAGGATGAGGAGGATGAGGAGGATGAGGAAACAAAGAGGATACCTGGGAGAGAAACATAAAGGCACAATGCCTGTGTGCATCTGATCATATAAAATAATATTTTGAACCCCAGGAAATGGGGTTCAAAGAAGAAAAATTTACTTCTACTAGGATCAGACTCCATGTCTAGGAGTAGCTTAAAACTTTCTTGGGTATCCCCACCTATCTCCTACATTGTATGGAGAAGACAGAGTGCAGGTACCAGACCCCGCAGGCCTCATTCCTATTCATGACGGCTGAGGGCAAACCCCTCCTCCCCCCTCATGCAAGCCTTTAACAGCACCTCTGCACCTACTCTCAGATGCCCCTCTCAGGCCATCGAACCCCAGGCACCCCACCTTCCATAGCTCAAATTGATAGATTTCAAGGCTGCTGCTCCTCCTTCACAGACTCTTCTGTTAGGAGCCTCCTGGGCAGGAGAAAACAAATCTCCTGTGTGCTGTGGACTATCAGTGACAAGAAGAAACTTCTGAGCAGGCATTGGACTCCCAGAAGAGGAAAGCTGTAGCAGAAGGCAAAATGTAAGAAGGTGCTGGCACTCAGCCCCTGACCATGAACTTGCCTGACCCTGACAACCCGAGTTATGGCTGCCTCCCCCCATCCTGGCCCCAGGCAGCTGAGCTGAGCTTTGAACCATGAAGTACATAGCGCTAGGACAACTGGATACTCATGCAGAAAAAAAAAAAACCTAAAATTGAATGCCTACCTGATGCCATATGCAAAAATAAATTCAATGTGGATCAAAGTCTTAAAGGTAAAAACATGAAAACTTAGAAAATGTAGAAGAATCATAGAATGATGGTGCGCATCTCCTCTGCGGCTGGAGTATTCAGGTCCAGCTATGGAGATGTGGGGAGTCCAATCCCCTTCATGGCTCCCTTCATGTCACCCTAATTGACACAGCCAAGGAGTGACAGCCACCATTTGTCACGAAGCAAAAATATCCTAAGATGCTAGAGCAAGAATATACTTTCTGTGCTGGGAGCTCACTGGTCCTGAAACACCATATTCCCAAATTGGAATGCCCTTGTGTTCACCTTGTCACCAGGGAGCAGACAGAGCTCTGGGTGGTGATGGTAATTGGGTTAGTCTTGCCGACTTGCCCCCCTCCTGCTTGTCAAGAGATAATGCAGAAACATGCCGTCATGTGGAGCACAGTTCAGGTGCAGGCTGAGGCTGGCGTGGAAGAAACGAGTCACTCAGCACCTGCATACCCGCCTCTGCCAGCCACGCTGCCCTCTTCCTGGGGCAAGCCCCTTTGTTCTAGCTAGGGCTCAGGGGTCTCCGTGGGTGACTTATGTCCTCAGCAGGGGTTGGATGCTCACCCAGGGAAGGTCCCAGAAGCCTTTGAGGATCTGAATTCATTATTCACTTTGCCAACATCTCTGTGCCTAAAAGAGGAGTGATAAGAAGAAGCACTTAAAAAAAGAGGAGAAGAAGAAGAAGAAGAAGAAGAAGAAGAAGAAGAAGAAGAAGAAGAAGAAGAAGAAGAAGAAGAAGAGGAGGAGGAGGAGGAGGAGGAGGAGGAGGAGGAGGAGGAGGAGGAGGAGGAGGAGGAGGAGGAGGAGGAGGAGGAGGAGGAGGAGGAGGAGGAGGAGGAGGAGGAGGAGGAGGAGGAGGAGGAAGAAGAGGAAGAAATGGCAGGTCATGAGGGAGAGGGGAAGAAAGCTTTCTCTTGCTTTGTGAACAGGCATCCTGCTGTTTCATTTTATAATGGACTCTTACAAACACTAAAGCAGGCCCTGCCCTCAGCCCAGTAGTCTCTAAACTCTAATGGGTGAGACAGGGAACACTGTTCCTCCAGAGGCCCACAGATGCCCAGAAACTGGGAGCTGCTCCGCTTGAGAACAGCCACCCTAGTGATTCCCAACTATTGCACACCAAACACTCAGGGAGAAAGCAATCAGAGCCATAGATTTGCACGGCCCTATTCTAGGAGTGTGGGCAGACCTGAGACTTTGCCATCATGTTCCTGGTGTACGGCAGGTCTCACTCCGTGGCCCGCACTTCGAGGGTCACTAGTATTCTTTGTTTTCCAGATAAGGCAACAGAGGCCTGGCTTAAGGACCCTTGCCTGGTGGCACTCACCGCTCACTGCAGGCTCCACAGTGTTCAGCTCCACACTCAGTAGCACCTCCTGCAGGGCCACAGTGCTGTCAGGAGGTCTGAGGAAGGATGGTGTGCATTAGATTCAAGTCTGACAGTTTCCATGAATGTCTATTAAGCAAACAAGTATCCTAGCAACTCAGCGACCAGCTCCCAACTTCCTCTGAATTTCACCCTTCACCTGCTCTGAGACAATATTCCCTTAATATCAGTCAATATACTCTAAACACTTCCCAGGTATTTGTCATTCACCAGTTCTCACAAATGTATGACACAGGTACACACGGGGGAGGGGCTATGAGAGAGACAGACAGGTGTATAGACAAAGACAGACAGACAGACACACACACACACACACACACACACACACACAGAGGCTTAAACTCAGGGCCTAAGCACTGTCCCTTAGCTTTTCACTCAAAGCTGGCATTCTTGAGTCATAGCTTCACTTCCAGCTTTTTGGTAATTAATTGGAGATAAGAATTTCATGCATGCACTTTCTTGCCTGGGCTGGCTTTGAACCTTGATTCTCAGAACTTTGCCTTCTCAGTAGCTAGGACTATAAGTGTGAGCCACCAGAACTAGCCCATTCTTATTTTGATGTTACCTATGAGACCTTCCTGACCCTGCTCTCTAAGAGGGTTACAGAACACTTTGATGGTACTGCTTAACCCACATCTCCCTCTGAAGATTCCCCTGGGGTATACTCTACTTCACACCCTCCCCAGGAAAAGCCCTGGTCTAATCTACTCACTTGACCTTCCAGCCAGCATCCTGAACCCTATAGTGTTGACCTTGAGGAAAAGAAGGGTTGCTCAGGGCCTTGGAACTTGGCCTTAGGGGACCTTGTTCTACCTCACTTTAGCCCTATCCTAGAGACATGGGAGGGGGCCAAGAACATGAAGCTTCTTTTCTAGGAACTGGGAACCCTGTAACTACCTGCAGAAATAGGCCTGAACTTTTCCCACAACTGCATGAGATCCCTCCTCCAAGGGCAACATTGTCCTTCTAGTGACACTGAGTATGTATAACCTCTAGGCCCCTGGAAGCAAGAGAGAAGTCACTCTCTTCTCTAATCTAATGATGACCTTTTCCACTTGTCATTGGTTAGAAGGAACTCAGGGGACCTGCTCAGACTCACAAGAAGGGGACTACATAGTATGTAAATATAAAGAGATAAGAATTACGGGGGTTGGCCATGGCCATATTCAACACAGGAATCCAAGAACTCAAAGACAGAGTTTTAGAGACAAACCTGGCTTTTTCCAGTCATCGTGAAGTTATATCTACTAAAGGAAAAGCACAGAATATTTTAGTCAGCAGTTTGTCAACTTGAGTTACAGCTTTTAAATATTTATCCATGTGAAGCTGGGTGCTGACAGCTCACATTAGTAATCCCAGCTACTCAGGAAGTTGAAATCTGAGAATCAAAATTTGAAGCCAGTCCATTCAGGAAAGTCAGTGAGACTCTTATCTTCATTTAACCATTCAAAACTCCGAAGTGGAGCTAAAAGTGGTAGAGTACTAGCCTTGAACAAAAGAGCTCCAGATCCTGAGTTCAAGCCTTACAACTGACAAAAAAAACGTATGTATGCAATGTGTGAGATTCTTTGATATGTATAGTCCCATACGTATTAGGGACAGACTGCTTCTATGCATGTGTCCTGTCAATTCACATCAGGCAGGCCTTGTGTGCAAGATCCTGTCTGCTGGTCTCCTGTCCCCTACACAGCCTAGCGTAGTGCCCATCACATAGTAGACTATCAACAGAGTTTGCAAGACATCCAGAGCTGCCCAGCTCTAGGGGTAATGCCCTCAGTCCAAGCCTATCTCATGAGGCAGCTGAGCGGACTGTGAAGCCTCAGTGGCTGGCCTTTGGAATAATGAGAGGATTTTATTTAGTAAAAGAAGGAAGCTAGAGAAACAAAATCTGTCACCTTAGCAGGATAAAGATGGAGATGTTCCAGAGAAAACTAGGTGTCTTAGGTCTCTATTTTTTTTCATTTTATTATAAAAATAGTGAGTATGGCTTATATGCTTAAAAAGTAAAAAAGAGAGCTATAATTCTAACCAAAGTAAGCTTAGTATGTTTATATATGTGAACACATGCAGGTGCTCATGTGCATTTATGTATTTAATTTCTTCCCTTGGAAAAAAATTTTTTTTGTCAGTCGTGGGGCCTGAACTCTGGCCTGGGCGCTGTCCCTCAGCTCTTCAACTCAAGGCTAGCACTCTACCACATGAGCCACAGCACACTTCCCTTCTGGCTTTTTTCTGCTTATGTGGTACTGAGGAATCAAACCCAGGGCCTCATGCATGCAAGGCAAGCACTCTACCACTGAGCCACCTTCCCAGCCCAGAAAATGTTTTTTACACATAGCTTTTTTTTCTTTCTTTTTAAAAAAAACTTGTGTGGTTTGGGAGCTTAAAAAGTGATCATAGGCCTGAGAATGTGCTTAGTGGTAGAGTGCTTGAACAAAAGAAGCTCAGGGACAGTGCCTGGGCCCTGAATACAAGTCCCAGGACTGGCCAAAAAAAAAAGTGATCATACTCAGCCAGATACTGGTGGCTCACCCCTGGTAATCCTAGCTACTTAGGAGGTTGAGATCTGAGGATCATGGTTTGCAGCCAGCTTGGTCAGAAAAGTCGGTGACTCATGTCTCTGATTAACCACCAGAAAAACAGAAGTGGAGCCATGGCTCAAAGTGGTAGAAGCACTAGCCTTGAACAGAAAACCTCAGCAATAATGCCCAGAGCCTGAGTTCACAATTGGAAAAGAAAAAAAAGGAAGGAAGGAAAGAAAGAAGGAAGGAAGGAAAAAAAGGAGAGTTCACAATTGGAAAAGAAAAAAAAAGGAAGGAAGGAAGGAAAAAAAGGAGAGAGAAAAGAAAGAAAGAAAGAAAGAAAGAAAGAAAGAAAAAAAGAAAGAAAGAAAGAAAGAAAGAAAGGAAGGAAGGAAGGAAGGAAGGAAGAAAGAAAGAAAGAAAAAAGAAAGAAAGGTGATCATACTGTCTATTCAATTATGTATCTACCTTTTCCAAAGCAATAAATATTTTTCTACATTAACTTTAAAGTATTTTTAAATAGATAGTAGACACATAACAAGCAAGACAAAAAGCAAAGAAAACAGGAACAACAAAGAAAAAAATTAGATAGTAGATTGACAAGGTCACTAAATACATGGTGACATGTTTCTCTCCCATCCACCTGTTCATTCCCTGGCAGTTCCTTCTGTTTTTCCAATCACACACACACACACACACACACACACACACACACACACACACACACACACACACACACACACACACACACACACACACACACACACACACACACACACACACACACACACACACACACACACACACACACACACACACATCAAGTACAATTTTTTTCTTTTTCTTTTCTATTTTCTTCATAGTGGCAATACATTACACATGTTATTCTGTATTCAATCTATTTTGGGAATAGTTACATATGTTTACACAGAGATGGCTCTAGTTGCCACCTCTATATAAATAAGCCCAATCTTGGTGGAACTTTGCTTACCTAAATTAAGCTGCGAGTGTAGCTCAGTGGTAAAATGCTTGACTAACTGGAATTTAATTCCCAAAAATTGAGGCTAGACTAGGCCATACAATGAAACCCTTTACAAAAAAAAAAGCTTTCTCATAAAGGAAAAACTTTAAAAATTATAACAATTCCATCATTGCTTATAGTAGAAAATTAGGGTACCAATGCGCTGGTCTTCTATGCACTGAGAGGTGTCTGTGTGGAAGGCAGAAAAGTCCCAGGGATATCAGGATGAGCTGAAATAAATAAATTGAAAAGTATGTTTAAATAAACAGAAGATTGTAGAACAAGGCTATACTAAAGCTACCAGCACAACTATGTTTATTGCAGCATTATTTACCATAGCTAAGATATGGAACCAACCCAAATGCCCCTCAGTAGATGAATGGATCAAGAAAATGTGGTATGTTTACACAATGGAATTCTATGCCTCCATCAGAAAGAATGACATGGCCCCATTTGTTAGGAAATGGAAAGACTTGCAAAAAATTATATTAAGTGAAATAAGCCAGGCCCAAAGAAACATAGGTCCCATGGCTGCCCTTATTTGTAACAACTAGTATAAGTCTAGGACAAGCAGAAAAGGTCAAAAGCTATGTACATATGACCACATAAGATGATGTTAAGTGAAATGAACCTCAAGATAGGGACACAAGTGGTTTTTTTCTTGCTTGCTATTGTTTTTAGCATATTTAAAATGTACTATGCGATTTTTTTGTTTCTCTTGTACGTTCTTCCCCCATGGTATAACCCCTGTTGTCACCGTACTTGATGCCTATGCTCTGCATCTTGTATGTACATTTTTCTAATTTGGGGAGGGGAAGGGAAATAACAACATGCTGAAATAAGAATGTAGGTTGACCCATTGTAACAATGAGATGTACAAGACACTGTGTTGAAAATGAACTTTACAACTTGGGGGTGGGGTGAGGGAGGAGTTGGGGAGGTGGGAGGGAAGGGATGGTAGGGGAAAAACAAAGGAGGAGGTAACTGCTTACTAGGAAATGTACTCTTTACCTTACTCATGTAACTGTTACCCCTCTGTACAGTATTTTTACAATAAAAAACATATGAAAAAAGGAAATAAAAGATAGTGGGTATTACCATTCATTATTATGTAACTAATAGTGACAGTATAGAGAGAAGGAGCTGGGCTGTGGTGAAGTGGTAACACAGCTGCTGAGTGTGAGGGCTCCATCCCTAGCACTGACTAAATAAATAAAGACTAGAGAAAGAAATGTTTTAATTGGATGGGACCTCCTTATTATCTACAACACAGTCTTCCAGCTACTTTGATTCTGCCACTGTTCTTGGTCTGTGAACTATTTGGTAAATTGAAGCACTGCTAGGTTTAATTATCTGGCAGTTTCCCTTTGACTTCCTTTCCCTGGTGGAAAAACCAGTTTACCTCCATTCAAATTGCTTATTTCTTCAATTTCATTCAAATTTGTGTTCTTTTCACTTTTTATTTTGAACCAGTCATAAGAGTCATCTAGTTTTCTTGCAAATTAAGAAATACAATAAAATCTTCATTATTATGTTGTGAGAGAGTTTTGCTTTTACATTTTTTCAGAAAAAGCTTAAAAAAAAAAAAAAGCTGGGCTATAAGGATAACTACTAGAACAAAAAGGCAAGCTTCCCAAATCATCACTAAAAAAAAAAAACAACAAGAATAAAGCAAAGATAATGGACCAAAATGCAACTGTCATATCCAACTAGTGGGTCGAAGTCATTGTTAAAAGACATCAGGCACTGGTGGCTCACCTCTATAATCCTAGCTACACAGGAGGCTGTGATCTGAGCATCCCCATTAGAAGCCAGCCTGGGCAGGAAAGGCTGTGAGACTCCAATTAACCACCAAAAAACCAGAAGCGTTGCTATGGCTCAAAGTGGTAGAGCACTAGCCTTGAGCAGAAAAACTCAGGGATAGCACCCAGGCCCTGAGTTGAAGCCCCACAACTGACCAAAAAAAAAAAAAAAAGACAAACATAAAACATTAAACTGATTAAACAAAATTATTAAGAACAGTTGAGACCAAAAGCATGAGAAAATGTGTTTTTACATAGCTGAGTATAAAAGTGCAGCAGAAATTATGACCCTAATACTAGACTTGGCTAGTTGAAAATGATTAAATGAAATAAGGATTCCTTAATAATATGGGCTGTGAGTGTGTGTGTGTGTGTGTGTGTGTGTGTGTGTGTGTGTGTGTGTGTGTGTGTGCGCATATACACACATGTGCCAGTCCTTGGGTTTGAACTCAGGGCCTGGATGCTGTCCTTGAGTGTCTTTTGCTCAAAGCTAGTGCTCTATCACTGAGTCAAAGCTCCACTTCCAACTTTTTATTTGATAGATTATTGGATAAGAGTGTCACAGACTTTCCTGCCAGGGCTGGCTTTGAACCATGATCCTTAGATCTTAACCTCCTGAGTAGCTAGGATTATAAGTGTGAGCCACCAGTGTCCAGTGATTGTAAATTTTTAACAATTATATCTTGCATGTCTGCTTTGTGCCTGTTGTAGTTTTAATATTTATTTTCCTGGTATTTGAAAGGTTGGACATTGCCACATGTCAGTTAGTGATTAGTCTTCATGTCCTCTTTATTAAAGAGAGAGAGAAAGAGAGAGAGAGAGAGAGAGAGGGATGGAGGGAGGGAGAGAGAGAAATAATAAGAAAGAGCAAAAATAGCCAGTGCCTCAATATTTGTTCCATTTGTATTTGGTATTTTTGGTAGCATCTCTTGATTATTATTTTAGTGTTTTGCCAGCTGCTTGTTAGGGACCTACTTTGTATTTCATTTCTATCAGTGGTGGGCTGATGTTATAAAGCACAACAAAGATATTACTTTGTGTGTGTGTGTGTGTGTGTGTCGGTTGTGGGGCTTGAACTCTGGGCCTGGGCGCTGTCCCTCAGCTCTTCAGCTCAAGGCAAGCACTCTACCACTTGAGCCACTGCTTCCAGTTTTCTGGTGGTTAATTGGAGACAAGAGTTTCACAGATTTTCCTGCCTGGGCTGGCTCTGAACCGAGATCCTCAGATCTCAGCCTCCTGAGTAGCTGGGATAACAGGTGTGAGCCACCAGCACCCAGCATATAACAAAGATATTACTAAATGCTGAAAAGAGCAAACAATGCTATAAAGACTGATGCTAGTCTAGAAAGCTCAGCATCTGAACCTGCT
Organism: Dipodomys merriami; assembly: GCF_024711535.1. NCBI lineage: Eukaryota > Metazoa > Chordata > Mammalia > Rodentia > Heteromyidae > Dipodomys > Dipodomys merriami. Next base: position 498,363 of record NW_027203849.1, read on the forward strand.
TCCCTGCCTCTGCTTAAAAGTAACTTCATGTTTGCTAAAAGAACCTGCTTTGGGAACAAAATGTCTCTGGTCTCTGGGTGAGTAAGCCTTGTCTCTTTCATTCAGGGAAATAAATTCTCTCTCTCATTTGCCTTTCAGGGTGAAATAGTCCCTCTGGGAGTCTGGTTTATTCCAGCTTCCAGAATCTTGTTTAGAGGCAACATAATAACATTTCCTTATGGGCCTGTTCATGGTTATCTGGTCTACAGTGGCTGCAAGTGCATTCTGGTTGAATGTAATTGTTTTACCTGTTCTTAGTCTGTGTTTTGTTTATTAGTGTGTTTGTGATTGTTGGCTTTGCCCCTAGCCTAAACCTGGAATTACTGGTATTCTGTTGTCCTGTTGTTCAGATGCTATTTGCTGTTAAGCAAATTCTCCCAGCTGACCACCATTAAATTAGCATATATTCTTCATCGCCAACTGTGGGAGCTTCAGACTGGTTCAATTTGGTCCAGATGTAATATTCACATGTCAAGTGAGCCTGAGTGTGGGCTCATTATAATATGATCACAATGATTAAATAAATAAATAAATAAATAAATAAAACCACCCACTGGTGCCATGATAGATCTGGCTATGTTCAAATTAGAGTAGAAAAGTGGCGATACCCTGATTCCTGGAAACCTCCTCCCCTTTCTTTCAAAAGCAATGACATCAGCATGCACACCACTCTCCTCTTAACACAGCCCTACGAGAACACAGACCTGTTCTGAGAGAAGATGCCTGGGGAGCCTGAGCCTGTCTCCATTTGCTGACATTAAAGAAAATTTCCAGTTTACTTGTTGTGAATGAAATTAAAAAGGATAAGAAGCTGCAGATGTGGTAACAGCTTAGAGGTGAAGAGGATTTCTGGCTGCATAATAGTCCTATTAGAAATGTACCTACAGGAGGGTCTCCGCCTCCAAAGAAAAGAGATAGCTGCTCCTGCCAGCTCACCCTTGGTACTCCTAGGATACTAGGGTCTTGAAAGATGTCATGGTAACTTGCTGTCAACGTGAAGCAGTCTCAGAGGGAACAGAAGAGCACGCCCCATTCCTGAGTTGGAAGGACTCTAAAAGCTCATCAAGGAGGAGCTCATGAAAGGAGTGCTCACTTTCACCATTAGCTACTTTACAAATTCTTGCCTATAGGATTTTCTGAAACATGCACAAGATGCTATCTGGCCCGCTGTGACTCTGGGGAGAAATCGTCATAAATAAACATTACTGATCCCTACTCTTGTTCCAGTCACCAGTGAAGTCTCACCAAAAAAACTAAAAACATACCAAGACAAACTTTCTCCAGTGTTCACAGGAATAGCTATGGTGGGGATTCTTCTAGCCCAGATAGTCCTCTTCCTTTTTTTTTTTTTTTTGCCAGTCCTGGGGCTTGAACTCAGGGCCTGGGCACTGTCCCTGAGCTTCTTTTGCTTAAGGGTAGCACTCTACCAGTGTCACTTCTGGCTTTTTGTGTGTATGTGGTACTGAGGAATCCAACCCAGGGCTTCATGTGTGCTAGGCAAGCACTCTACCACTAAGCCACATTCCCAGCCCTGTCCTCTCTTTGATAAAATTTCCTCTTGCACTTTGTTTTTATGAAAGTATACACAGAAATATAAAATTTCTTAAGGCTGAAGAGGAAGGGCTTACACTACACATTACAATTTTTAAAAATAACTCAATCTGAATATTCTCCCTCTACTTGCTCCCCAAAGACTCATTAGCTACAGTAACCCCCTAATTTTTTCCTGTACTCTGTGTGTGTGTGTGTGTGTGAGAGAGAGAGAGAGAGAGAGAGAGAGAGAGAGAGAGAGAGAGAGAGAGAGAGAGAGAGAAAGAGAGAGAGAGAAAGAGAGAGAGAGAAAGAGAGAGAGAGAGAGGGTATGTGTGTCTTAGGGATTGAACTCAGGGCCTGGGCACTGTCCTTGAGGTATGATCCACTAGTGCCCAGCATGGTAAGTTTATTTTTAGTTATGCATACATAGTTTAATATTTTGCTTAATTGATATGCCTAATTTGAATTTATTATCTTCTTTCTTCCTCCTTCTCCTCCTTTTCCTTCTTTCTTTTCTTCTTCCCTCTTTGTCAATAATGAGGGAATGAACTCTAGGACCCTGCACTGTCTTCTGCCACTTGAGCCACACCTTTGGCCTTTTTGTTTGTACTTTATTTTAAACATGGGTCTCATGGACTTTATCAGGGCTAGCCTCAGACTTACGATACACCCATCTCCTCTTGAGTAACTAGGTAAATGTTTCTTGTAAATGCTTTTAAGATAATTCTTGGAACTACAGTTAGAGTTAATGTATAATGACTTTTACTTCTCTAAATTCTTCTTTTTTCCTGCTTGTTTTAAATTTATCCATTGTTTAAGGTTATTTGGAAGTGTATTATTTTAGCCAGTCCTCGGTAATATGTAAATACTCATTCAAAATGAGCAAACATAAAGTGATTAGATGACCTTCCTTATTTTGTTTTATCACAAATATGAGTTAAATTTCCTCTCTTGACTTATATTACTATATTACTCTGTCTCTTAACTAAAATTTTAGCATAAAACTTATGAGTTTGGTTGTGAACATTTGTGTTTCTAAGTGTTAGTTACCTTATGTTCTATGATGTGTCTACTTGATAAAATTCCCTAAGGGATTCTGTTCAAGTGACTTACAGATAAAAGTCCCTATATAGATCAAAATGATTAAACTAACCCAAATACTATTTAGTTCCAATTGTAGCTTATATTTTTAACCTGGATTTGTTGGCCAGGTAAGGATATATTTATCTGTTAGGTATTAATAAAGAAATTTGAGTAATTTCTAAATAAGTGAAAACACTGAAACATCAATTGCTAAGTATGTTTGCATAGTCTTGGCTTCTTAAATTTTATAAAACAGATACTATATATAGATTTAAGTACAAACATTTTCATAAAGTTCAAGATTGCTTTCTTCCAAGATCTTACCCCCCCCAAAAAAAAAGTTACTGGGAAATAATATTATTAATTGAAATAGTGCGTATATTTTCCTTTTTTTTTTTAGTCCTGGAGCTTGAACTCAGGGCCTGGGCACTGTCCCTAAGCTCCGTTTCCTCAAGGCTAGCACTGTACCACTTGAGCCACAGCAGCACTTCTGGCTTTTTCTGTGATTAATTGGAAATAGGAAGACTTTCCTGTCTGGGCTAGCTTCAAATTACAATCCTCAGATCTCAGCCTCCTGAGTAGCTAGGATTACAGGTGTAAGCCACCAGTACCTGGCATATTTCCCCCTTTTATTTCCCTTTTCTAAAAGGAAATTTTTATTTGTAAAAATGTCCCCTCTGCTGAACCAGGAAGAGGAGACTAGAAAAGCTGTTATCACTGGAAATAGTACCAAATAAGTCAGCTTAAATAGCCTTTACCTATATATAGTTTCCCTAGACATTTCCTTCTCGTTTTCCCACAATTTAACTTAATTCATACATTACATTCCTATCAGCTACACCCCCAAAACAATCTCATTTTCATCTATCCACTGAAATTTATTAGCCAGTGCTAAAAGGTATAGCCTGTAGGGCTAATAATCTCTTTGAATTTATTCCTATTTTTGGGGGAAGCCCTCATGCATGTAAAAGTATCAGCATGTGTAAAGTTCATATAAAGTTCTTTCCTCTTATCATTGTCAGTTTAATCTACAGTTCCATCAGTTTAAATCACTGAACATAAGAAGGTACAGGAAAAACTTTTTCCTTCCTTGCATAAACAATAAAGTCAGGGAAAACAAAAAAAAATTAAAGTTTTATATATACATATAAGCATATACAAACCCATATATGTATAAACATGCATATCACGTATATATGTATATAATTTACATATATGTATATCTAATATACATATATAATTCATAGAGATATATTATATAAAATGTAATAGATAAACATATGTATAAGCCCATATATAAACATATATATAAACCTATATATACACTTATATGTATATATAGGGACCCATTGTATATAGTGAGATAGATAGATAGATAGATAGATGATAGATCAATAGATAGACATACCATGAAATACTATTCAGCCTTGTTTTAAAAAGCAAGAGAAAATTGTCATTTGCAACAATCTCAGTAAACCTAGACAATACTATGTTAAGTGAATTAACCTAGGCTTATAGAAGCTAATACCAGAGACATGATCCCACTTATACATAGGCTTTCCAGAAGTCAAAAGTCAAACTCACAGAAGGCAAGAGTAGCATAAGGGTTACCAGGAGCCTGTAGGAGACTGGGCAGGGAGTAGATAAGAGAAAGGCCAGTCAGTGCATATATCAAGTCAGGGCACTTAGGAAAAAGTAGTTCTGGTGTTCTACAGAACAGTAAAGAGACTGTGTCTCATACATTCTAAGTAGCTGAAGTTTTTAACTTACCACAAAAGAATAGTAAATATTTGACATGATGGATATCCTGACTAGACTGATTGCATTCTATAATACACACACACACACACACACACACACACACACACACACACACACACACACACACACACACACACACACACACGTCACATTATATCTCAAAAATAGATGTGATTTTGTTTATCAATTAAAGATAGACTTACATGTCAGGCATGTTGGCATATAGCTGTAATCTCACATTTGGAGGCTGAGGCAGTAGAATTCAGTGGGATTGCAAGTTCACCAGCCTGTTCTAAGCAGATCCTCTCTCCAAAAAAAAGATAAGCAAACAAATAAATACAGTATAAAGAGAGATTCAATTTAAAACTATGATAAACAAACACATGAAAAGATGCTCACCATCGTTAGTCATCAGGGAAATGTCAATCAAAACTACAATGAGCATCAAGCAGGCCAACAGGAGCAAATCCGGTGACCATGACAGTACTCACTGAGCTACTGCTTTCCCACCTAAGTTCACATCTGCCTCTAGATTACTGCAGCAATGGCCATAGCCAGGGATTTTCTTTTCTTTTTTCTTTTTTTTGGTCGGTCCTGGGGCTTGAACTCTGGGCCTGGGCACTGTCCCTGCGCTCTTCAGCTCAAGGTGAGCGTTCTACCGCTTGAGCCACAGTGCCACTTCCGGTTTTCTAGTGGTTTATTGGAGATAAGAGTCTCATGGACTTTCCTGTCCGGGCTGGCCTTGAACCACGATCCTCAGACCTCAGCCTCCTGAGTAGTTAGGATTACAGGTGTGAGCCACCGGCGCCCGGCAGCCAGGGACTTTCTAAGGACTAGAGATTCTCCCAGGACTAAAGCAGAGCTGTTTTCAATTAAAAAGCAAGAATAGAAGATGGAGCTGCAGTACTGCTGGCAGGATCATGGGGAACATTCAGGACAAGTCAAGGACAACTGTGATGGTGATAATAAGGTGGAGGGAAAGAAAAAAGAAAGTAGGCTGGGTGCTGGTGGCTCACACCTGTAATCCTAGCTACTCAAGAGGCTGAGATCTGAGGATCATGGTTCAAAGCCAGGCCGGGCAGGAAAGTCCATGCAACTCTTATATCCAATAAACCACTAGAAGCCCAGAAGTGGCGCTGTGGCTCAAGTGGTAGAGTACTTGTCTTGAGCTGAAGAGCGCAGGGACAGCACCCAAGCCCAGAGTTCAAGCCCCACAACTGATCCCCCCCCAAAAAAAATTGATATACAGAGGGGTTACAGTGATGTAAGTCCAGTAAAGAGTACATTTCTTTTTGGATAATGTCACCCCTTCCCTTGCTCTCTCCCAGTTTTTCCCTCCCACCCTCACCCACAATAACACAGTGTCCAGTGAATACTATTGCTGCATTTGTCCACCCTCTGTCCCTCTATTTCTGTGCCTCCCCTTAACTCTCAAAGACATAAATGAACAAACAGAATAAAAAGGAAAGAAAACAAAAACAGCAAAAAAGAAAAAAAAACCTCTTGCTTCCATTTCCTGGACTTTTTTGTATTATTTTGTATATGATCAGATGCACATAGGCATCGTGCCTTTCTGTTCTGCTCCTAAGAGTATCCTCCTTTTGTCTCACTGTGCGAATACTTAAAGACGTGTGTAAGTTATTATGTCCCAGTGTGTTTTAGATCAAGCTTCTGCATATGAGAGAAAACATGTGCCCTTTGCTTCTTTGAGCTTGGCTCACCTCACTTAACATGATTTGTTCTTGGTCCACCCATTTCCCTGTTCAATGTCTTTTCTTGTCCAATTTTGATCTTCATTACTAGTGAAGTGAGCTAAGCTAGTAACACAATGAAAGCTAGTTAACACTAGACAGCAGCACTGGTGGCAACAACAAGAGGTACTGAAGAGTTGCAGAGAATGGGCAGGTAAAAAAAATGACAGGGAGCAAAAATGGCAGAGCTGAGAGACAAAGAAAGCAGTGGGGGGCAGAGAGCTGAAACTGAAGAAAGACAGGAGGCCGTAAAGACAGCCAGAGAAAGGCAATTATAGGCCCTCATCACTGGAATAGTTGCTAAGCTTTAAGTGTCAAGAGTCTCAGATACCCCAGGCCCAAGAGCTCTAACACTAGCCACCACTTGTCCTAGGCCAAGAACGGTAACATTTGCTACTGTAGGAGGAAGAGTCCTGGCCCCTGAAGCCTATACAAGAGCCGTAACACTAGATGGCATTTCCTGCAGCTGCGTGTGGCAGTCCGCTGTCATTGCCCACTGCTGCCCAATCAAGTATTATAGCAGCTGCCAAGTGTCACTTCCATTCATGGGCACAGCCTAGGGTGATAAGCCTCCAGCCTGAGTGCCAAAAGTCATAATTCTCTGGCCACTAAAATCTGAAGCAACAAGTTCCTGGTTCTCGGGGCTTGAAGTCAGTCCAGCCCCAAGCCTTGGGCATTCAAGAGCACTTTTCCTTGCCTGTTTATATGCCTAACTTGATAGAACAAAAGAACCCCAGCCAGCTGATTGCTTACACTAGTACTTAGTCCATGAGCCACCTCAAAAATTGGTTGAATGAATTTTTTTAAATCAATATATTCTTGGCAATACAGCAAAAGTATTATCCCTTCTTTATGGGTGACAGCTTAGTAACATATATGAAAAAATAAGAGTACACAGACTGTTGATTGGCTATTGTCCTTTTGGGAGTTAATTTCACAGATAATTTGTGCATGTGAAAAACATTCGAGATGGTATTGCAATCACAAAAGAACAGAAGTGTCCTCCTACATCTCCATAACTGGAGACAGCTTAGTTGAATATATATCTCATTTCTAGCCACCATGGTTGCTTGGGGCCTTCTTGTAAGTACTACTCTGCTTCACATGGTTCAGTGTTCCACTCCAGTCCGTGCCTGGCTCACTCCTCGCTTCAGATCTTGGCCAAGTCTGTCACTGACCACTGACAAGCAGAAAAATAACTTTCTCTTCGTCTCTCCTGGGTTCTTAATTAGAGCAGACTCCTGTACCCAAGGCAAACTTAACAAGAAAAAAAAAAAGAATCAGAACATGTATATTTCATAGACACATAGGAGACACCAGGGAGCAAAGCAGTCTTGAGCGATGGCTTTGAATTGCAGCTTATGTAACATCTTCAACAAAGAGCAGTACATTTTTAGACTGGTGACAAGACAAAGAAAAAGGAGCAGAACCTGTGGAAAGGCAAATAAATGGCCAATAAAGACTGGTTATTAAAGCTCGTTGCTGTAGATGCCTCTGCTACTCTCTCCAGACCCACCAGGGTTTAAAGTTGTCTTTCATTAGCTCTGGAAGAGAGGGAGGGCCAAGATATCTTTTGTTTTTATGAAACTGTGGCTTGTTTTCAGGCAGAAATGAAGAGAGAAGCCGGGCACTGGTGGCTCATGCTTGTAATCCTAGCTACTCAGGAGTCTGAGATCTGAGAATTGAGGATTCAAAGCCAGACCAGCAGGAAATCTCCAATTAACCACTAAAAAGTCAGTAGTGGAGCTGTGGCTCAAGTGGTAGAGTGCTAGCCTTGAGCACAAAAGCTCAAGGACAGTTCCCAAGACCTGTGTTCAAGCTTTAGGACTGGCACAAAAGAAAAAAAAATGGAGAAGGGCTTTTCCTATCATCTTCTTAATTGTCTTCAGCTCAACAATTCTGCATTTTAGGAGGTATACTTAGAGGTATATTTTTGCATATCACCTTATGTAAAATAGCAACAATCCAACTCTTTCTCTGTCTGTCTCTGTCTCTGTCTGTCTCTGTCTCTGTCTCTCTCTCTCGATTCCCTTTGTCCTATTTTTCTCCAATGCATTTACAACTTACCACAATATATTTACATTTTAAATTCCCAAATGTAGTTCTAGGAGGACAAGGAGAAATGTCAATTTCTAAAGCCTTAGAGTGATTGGCATATGGTGGGTACATAGTGACTGTCATTGAATAAATGAATATGCTAAGTGAAGAAAGCAGATACTGAGCAGTGGTCTCTCAACTCTCTCATACTTCTGTTATTGTTTGTTTGTTTTTGGTTTTGTGCCAGTAGTAGGGCTTGAACTCAGGGTTTCAAGCTCTTGCTTACCTTATGCTCTACTACTTAAGCCATATCTCCACTTCTTTTTTTTTGGGGGGGGGGGGAGGGGGTCCGGTCATGGGCCTGAACTCTGAGCCTGGGCACTGCCCCTCAGCTCTTCAGCTCAAGGCTAGTGCTCTACGATTTGAGCCACAGCGCCACTTCCGGCATTTTTTGTTGTTTATGGGTGCTGAGGAATCGAACCCAGGGCTTCAAGCATGCAAGGCAAGCGCTCTACCACTGAGCCACCTTCCCAGCCCCCCATATCTCCACTTCTAACTTCTTGTTAGATAATTGGAGATAAAAGTTTTTAGGATTTATTCACCTGAGCTCAATCTTCATATCTCAGCTTCCTGAGCAGGTAGAATTACGAGCAAGAGCCACTGTACAAGTTTTTATTTGTGGTTTTTTTTTTTTTCAAGGGAGGGCTTGGCCATCTGTATAAATACTTCTATGTTCATGAGAGAGCTATAAAAGGTCACAGAAGAACTAGGTCATGCTGATTGCCTGTAGGAAGGTGAACTTGGAGACTAGGAGTCAGAATAGAAAGGAGATTTTTCACAGCATTCTATTTGTAGATCATTAGCTTTCCAAAAATTATTTTTAAATAAAAACATGGTGCCATGAATACATATTTTAAAAAATAAATCAGAGGAAAGTAAAACAGGCTCAATTTAGGGAGTACGCTACCAACTGGAGAGGGGAAGGCTAGCATGGAGGGTGAATGAGGGTGGATAGATTAAAAATAGCTTGTTTGCATGTATAAAAACAGAACAATGAAACTTGTTGGAATCATTTTAAGAAGAGGGAGGGGGTGGGGCCCTGTGGCTTATGCCTGGAATCCTAGCAACTCAGGAGGCTGCAATCCGAGGATTGCGGTTCAAAGCCAGCTACAGCAGAAAAGTCTGTGAGATTCTTCAATTTCCACCAAAAAGCTGGAAGTGGAACTATGGTTCAAATGGTAAAGCACTGGCCTTGAGCAACAACACTCAGGCCCTCATTTCAAGCCCCAGAACCATCAGAGAGAGAGAGAGAGAGAGAGAGAGAGAGAGAGAGAGAGAGAGAGAGAGAGAGAGAGATCAGGATACATTGTACACATGTGTATATAATAACTGCCCCCCTTCTGTACAACTAATATATGCTAATAAAAATAGACAAAATAAATAAAAATAAAGCTCTTATTATTTCCTTTTGTGTGTGTCAGTTGTGGAGCTTGAACTCAGGGCCTGGGCATTGTCCCTGAGTTCTTTTTGCTCAAGGCTAGCACTCTACCACTTTGAGGCACAGCACCACTTCTGGTGTTTGAGTGGTTAATTGGAGATAAAAGTCTCACAGGGTCTGGCTTTGAAGCACAATCCTCAGATCTCAGCCTCCTAAGTAGCTAAGATTACAGGTGTGAGCCATTGGCAACTGGCCTTATTTTCTTTCTTATATACCTCCCAAAATGCTGTTATGTTATGCGCTATAAATCATCAGTCCCCTTTTAGTGGACAATGTAATTATTTCCAAACCTTTGCTGCTATAAATAAGGTAGTCCAGGTATTTACTTTTCGTATGTCATAACAAATAGGATGCTAGGTCTTTTATGACCCCTTAACTTGGAGTAGAAAAGTGTGTGTGTGTGTGTGTGTGTGTGTGTGTGTGTGTGTGTGTGTGTGTGTGTGTGTGTGTGTGTGTGTGTGTGTGTGTGTAACACTGAGCATCATTTTTGGTGTCTCATTCTCTACACAAAGCAGCCCCCTGGGACAGTCAATCTGGTTATCAACTTGACTGGATTAAGAGATGCCCAGAGGGGCTAGGAAGGTGGCTCAGTGGTAGAGTGTTTGCCTTGCATGCCTGAGGCCCTGGGTTCGATTCCTCAGTACCACATAAGCAAAAAGAAAAAAGCCAGAGGTGGCACTGTGGCTCAAGTGGTAGAGCGCTAGCCTTGAGCTGAAGAGCTGAGGGACAGCGCCCAGGCCCAGAGTTCAGGCCCCACGACCAGACCCCCCAAAAAAAAATTAACTTGCAGTAGAAAATGTAATCCAAACTAAACATAATTTTCTTACCATTAAGTAGAGCTATGTTTGGTAGGGGGTGGGCCTACCTCTGGAAGGAGGGGATCCTGGGAAGGGAGAAATTTGCATTCATTTAACACTTTCTTTCATATTCCCTCTCTTTTTCTTTTCTTTCTTTTCCAGGGGAGTGGGCAGGTAGTACTGGGGTTTGAACTCAGGGCTCCATGCCTGCTAAGCAGGTGCTTTACCACTTAAACCATATCTCCAGCTTTGTATTCTCATTAGGAAACTCATCTGGTCCTAGGGCCTGTGAACTTTCCAGAACTATCTTACAAAAGAAGAGAAAAACAAAAATGAGGGCTGGGAAGGTGGCTCAGTGGTAGAGTGCTTGCCTCACATGCATGAGGCCCTGAGTTCGATTCCTCAGTACCACATAAGCAGAAAAACCCACAAGTGGTGCTATGGCTCTAGTGGTAGAGTGCTAGCCTTGAGCAGAAGAGCTGAGGGACAGTGCCCAGGCCCAGAGTTCAGGCCCCATGACAGACAAAAAGAAAAAAGAAAAACACTTCTACTCAAGGACAGCTCAGTATTCTCAGTACTTTTTCTTCTTTTTTTCTGCTGGTCCTAGGGCTTGAACTCAGGGCCTGGGCACTGTCCCTGAGCTTCTTTTGCTCAAGACTGGAGCTCTACCACTTGAGCCACAGCACCACTTCCAGCTTTTTCTTTTTATGTGGTACTAAGGAATCGTACCCAGGGCTTCACACATGCTAGCAAGCACTCTAGCACTAAGCCACATTCCCAGCCCATTATTCTCAGTTCTTTACAATGAAAAGATCTTATCTGGAAATGGAGAGTTCTGGTTCTGCTGCTGAGTAGCTATGTGACCGGGCGATGAAAACCCTTGGCCTCAACAATGCTCGAGAGGAAATGTACTCGTTACCTTGCTCATGTAACTTAATCCTTCTGTACAGTATTTTTACAATAAAAAAATGTATTAAAAAAAGAAAACCCTTGGCCTCTCTGGGCCTCCTTCACCTCATTCTGGGATGCTGTCTTTGTCTCTCCAGTGCTGCTACTCAACTACCACAAGAGGTGAAAGCAGCTCCAGCAAGGCTGCCATGTTGTGTTGGTTCCTATGGGTAAATGACCAGCAGGAAAAAGCAAACAGAAAGCAACTGTCTTTATTTCTAGATGTGACACAAATAGCCTGCACCTACTCAGGCGGATGGACTACATAGAGTTCTGATGATTGTAGGATTCAGGGCAAGAAAATCCAACACTGGGTCCTACTATCAATTCTGAGCTTTTTAGTGGCTCTTTTCTCAGGTCCCAGAATCCCAGAGGGCTGTCCCTTGTGAAGAAAATCACAAGACATAGGTTTCCCAGAATGCTTCCACCTGTTCTCCCTTGGAGAAAGGGGATGATTGACACAACCGCCCTGGAACAAAGTTGACAGAGTGAAAACAGGGCCTTGTGCATTCTTATTCTTTGGATCTGCAACTAGATCCTTCATTAGTAACAACCATAACTGCAGGGATTGCATTCCACCTGCTCAAGCTATGAGCTTAATACAAATAAATTCTTTGCGCATTTTCAGTTTCCTTCAGTCACTAAAACTTGATCAAAACAAAACAAATCTATAGAAGTTCATTTTTCATGTTTCCAATTGCAAATTTTAAAACTGCCTTCCTGAATACTTTTCCTTTGGAGGCTTTTTTCCATACTACATCGACTGTCCTATTTTCTTAATTGATGCCAGCTCCTCTCGTACCCATTCCCAAGGATCTAAGAGTTTGCAAAATAAAGTTGTTTTTCTTCTGAGCCATTCCAATTTTGTGTGTGTGTGTCGGTAGTGGGGCCTGAACTCTGGGCCTGGGCCCTGTCCCTCAGCTCTTCAGCTCAAGGCAAGCGCTCTGCCACTTGAGCCGCAGTGGCAATTCCGGCTTTTTCTGCTTATGTGGTGCTGAGGAATCGAACCTCAGGCCTCATGCATGCAAGGCAAGCACTCTACTACTAAGCCACCTTCCCAGCCCCATTCCAAATTATTAATACTCCAAAGCAAACTTGAATGAAGCTGAATGATTTTTTTAGGTTGTATTCTCTATTATTACAAAAAGGAAAATATCACAATTTATTTGTCATAGTTCTGGAGGCTGAAAATTCAAAATTCTGAAATTTTCATGTCTGTTTAAGGAGCAAAACAAAAATGGATTTACCTCTCACATTCTTAATTGCATAATTAGAAATGTAAGACAAATATGAATTCTTTTCTAAGGCTAAATATTCCTAGGATGTGATGGTATATTGTGATCTATGATCTTCAACAGATCATCCCTTCTTGTACCTGGCTGCTTGCAATCTGATGTCTGCCATACCTCCCATCAAAACACAGAGTCTGCATACTACTCCCCACACCCCTGTATCTGGGAATCCCTGAAGACTTAATTTGCTCAATAAAACAAAACCCAAGTAACATTGCAATTGCCATGGCTTCTAAGAAGCTATGTTGCTTGATTGCTTTTGCCCTCTTTAAGCATTTCTACTATTAAGTGAAAAACCTCCACCTAGTCTAGAGGAGGAAAGATCATCTGGAGGAAAACAAAAACAAAAACAAAAAAAAAACAGGGTATCCCAGCCAATAGCCATCATTGCTGGCAAACATGTGAATCAAGCCATCTTGGACCATCAATCCGGTTAGCTGCTGGCTGACCGCAGCCATGTAAGTGACCCCAAAGGGAATCAGCATAGCTGAGCCCAGCGTTATAACTGGGCTTAGTTATTTATTTACTTTAAAAGTTGTTGTGATCTTAAGCTACCAAATTTCACTGTGGTTTGTTACATAGCAGTAGACAACTGACGCATACACCACTTGCAACTGTTGTTAACACTGTACTCATTCATGAATGTCTCCAGAAGCACAAATTAGAACAAGAGAAGAAGATGGGCACTGGGCACTAGTGAGAAACATAGTTGGTTATGCCAGGACTGATTAAACTCACCCTTTCTGAGAAGACATACATTCCTTTTTCCCTCCAAAGCAGGGGCTATTTCCAACCTACAAACTCTCATAGCATTTAGATCCAGCAGCTTTGTAAGTGCTAGGAAAATGTGGGTGTTGGAAGTGGTGCTGTGGCTCAAAGTGGTAGAGTGCTAGTCTCGAGGGAAAAGTTCAGGGACAGTGCCTAGCTCCTTTGTTCAAGCCCCACAGCCAACAAAAAGTAAATAAATAAATAAAGTGTGAGTGTTGAACAAGAACATTAATATCCATGGCTGCCAGTTGTACTATGACTGTGACAACTGCTTTTGTACAGGTAACAAAAGTTCCCACAAGCCTGAAATAGGTTTCTTTTTAAAAAAATATATTTGTGAAATGCAAATCTCTCTAAAATGTTGGGAGCTGGAACAGAAGCCTGGTGGTCTGAAGGCACCATTGCCCTAGCCCCAGCTTGAAGAAATGTTTGGGCCTTACTTGAGAGATTTGCCTATGAATTATATTAAGAGCAAATTCTTAAAGTTTAAATTTGCTTATCTCTTGATATATTAACTCAATATAGAAATAAAAGGACCAATAGATAAGAGTAACTGTTCAAAAATAAGAAAAAGTGAAGCAGAGCATGGTGGTTCATGCCTGAAATCACATTCCCCTGGAGTCTGAGGAAGGAGAGTTCAAGGCCAATCTAGGTTACATAGCAAGACTCTGAATAAAAGAAAGGGGAGAGTAAAAGAGGGAGGGAAGAAAAGAGGGAGGGAAGGAAGGAAGGGAGGAGGGAAGGAGGGAAAGAAGGAAGGGAAGAGGGAAGGAAGGAAGGAGGAAAGGAAGGAGGGAAGGAATAGTAACAATCTAAATATGCTTAATAGGGAGACAGTTAAATGAATTGATGTCCATCCATATTAGCAAGTTATACAATGCTGGAAAGATGATTATGTTTATATTCTACTGACTAGAAAAAATGTGGTTTTGCTGGTTATTTTGGAGATGGAGTCTTGTGATCTTTTCTGCCTAGGCTGGCTTCAAACTGAGATTCTCTAGGTCTTAGCCTCCTGAGTAGCTAGGATTATGGATATGAACCACAAGCTTTTTGAGTCACTTTCTTCCATAAATGTCCTTATGTAGGAATAAAATTACTTCGACTTCCTGATTAGTGTCAGTTTAATTCAAAGGGTAGAAGAAAAAATTTTCCTCCTTAACAGTTGTCATTTCCTCATAGGAGCCTGCCTTGACTATTGTATTTCATTTTATTTTATTTTTTTGTCAGTCGTGGGGCTTGAACTCTGGGCTTGGGCGCTGTCCCTCAGCTCTTCAGCTCAAGGCGAGCGCTCTACCACTTGAGCTACAGCGCCACTTGACTATTGTATTTCAATCAGACCTCTTTCCCTTTTGCTTTTCCATTATAACTCATTATGACTTTGCTGTTTACTATGTTTTTATCTGCCTTTCCCCAGAATATAAGGTGTGTAGAGATAAAAACTCTATCTACCTCATTTGCTACTGAATACTAAAGACTCACCACTATGCCTTCTATGTAATAGGTGTTAGCGAATAAAGAGTGAAGAAATCCACCTCTTACCTCAAGTATTTATCACAAGCTGCAGCTTAGCTCAGTTTCAACACTCATTCATGGAGAACTTAGTGGGAGTGGGGGAAATCTCCCCTTTATCCTCTGAATGTATTTTGGAATAAACTAACAAAGACTTAATAGGAGAAAAAGACACAAATTTAATGTGCAAAAGGACATGGGGAGGGCTGGGAAGTAGAGTGCTTGCCTTGCATGCATGAGGCCCTGGGTTCGATTCCTCAGCACCACATAAGCAGAAAAAGCAGGAAGTGGCGCTATAGCTCAAGTGGTAGAGTGCTAGCCTTGAGCTGAAGAGCTGAGGGACAGCACCCAGGCCTGGGTTCAGGCCCCACAACCAACAACAATAACAAAAAAGGACATAGGGAAAATTATAGGAGTGTAATAACCCACTAGTCCATCATTCAGAAGTGTATACATTTTTTTTTACATTGTAGGGAGGGGAGAATGGGGAATATAGATAATTTTGAGAGGTTGAAAATGACAGTTAGGAGAATGAATGGTTCTGACAGAAATGTACATGTAAGAAAACTGTCTTTGGAAATTGTAAGGGAGTGCCCAGATGTGGTTGTGACAGGTAATGGAATTTCAGGATGGGGGTGGAAAGAATTGTGTTCCTTTGGTGGTTGCCATTACAACAGATAAGGATATCTCTGCCTATGCTTGGGTGTGTAGAAACAAGACAAGCTTTACCAAATGCCCCCTTTTGAGGGGTATGGTTCTCTGAGCCCCAACAATGATGCTCAGTGTTAAACACACACACACACACACACACACAGAACCACTCCCTCCCTGTTCTCTCGGAAGTTACTAGAAAAGGAAGCCATATGATTGGCCTGGCCAGAGGTAAATGGGAAGAGGACATGATTCCTCTCGCCTTAGGTTACTGATGCAGGAGCAAAACAAGAGAAAAGGGAACATATGTGAGAAGGACCATGGAACCAGATACAGCTCCAAACACAGTTATTTAGTATTCAGATAAAACAGAGATTGTTCAACTATTCTCCTGGCCTTTGTTTAGGGAATAATTCACATCATTCTGCTAATTACAGACTTGGGAGCATAACCACATTCGATGGAACTCATGTTATTTCTGCTTCATTTACACAATGGCACATGGGAACTGCTAGTTCCCTGGATGCAGAGACCCACTGCAGGCTTCACTGGTCCCCTCTTGGCCATTTCTCAGATGGAGGTCCAGCACCTAGGGCAGTCAAGTGGCCCCTAACGAAACCTTCAGGGAAGCTTCCTGCCTTACTTAAGGCCCCTTTACCAATAAAGGCTAAAGATGTCCTAAAGTTAACTCCTTGGCTTCCCCAAAGAGCAAATAAGTAACTGGGAGGAGTTTGTTTTAATGATTTCAATGCACAGGAATCCAAGAGAACCTGAATTACCAGGCCAGGCCTCCTGTCTCAGAGCATGTTCCCAGCTCCTCAGATTCCCAAGTTCAAATGTCCAAATTCTCTTATCCTCCAGAGTTTGACATCAAGGCTTAGTGCTAGATGACTTCATTTTTAGTCCCTGAGTCAGGTGTCTCATTCTCTACACAAAGCAGCCCCCTGGGACAGTCAATCTGGTTATCAACTCGACTGGATTAAGAGATGTCCAGAAAATTAGTAATGTATACTTCCAAATGTGTCTATAACACATGCTAAGAAACTGGTTTTTGCTGAAAAGCACAGACTCCTTACTTGGGCCTGAAATGTCCAAAAGATAAATAAAAATAAAATAAATGCATGACATTCCCTGCCTCCATTTTATACTGTTAGAACCAGGCTAAATTAAACGAATATTATTAGACCAAGGAAAAATGAAATTTAACTGGGACAAACGAGTCAAGTCCCAGGTAACCTGAGAAACAGAAGTACACACCCTCGGAATGGGACAAACTGAGGCCTGGCATTTACTGAAATTTGCAAAGTGAGTAAGGATAGGGCCAGACTTGAAGGGCAGGATCTCTCTGTGGAGAAAAACTCCAGGATAGTCATTAAAAGGAAAAATTCCAAAGATAAAGGCTTGAAGTAGATTGGCAAGTTAAACACCAGGTTACTGGAATTCAGTAAGTAGTAGTAAAACAATCAGTGTCTTCCACGGGGACTCTCCAGGGGCAACGCAGAAGGCACAGTGACCTGAATAACCGGAATCAAGCCTGACCTCCGCAGAATCCGAGAAATGGGTGAGAGGGAATGCAAGCATAACCCCTTAATTCTTGCTTCTGTACCCCAGCTTGCTTGCTCCGCCTTATTTCAAAAACACTACCTATGTGTGGTTTGCACCTTTAAATACCCAGCAGGTCCGCATTTCGGGGCTGCATTCCACGTAGCAATCAAGACTCCTAGCCTAATTGACCAAGTGTTGGGGTGTCTTGTTGGGAAATCGGGGTACTACAATACCTGTCTGCTTCACTCTGTGTCTCTCCCCCCCCCATCATCACTGCAGATTCTAGAAAGGACAGGGCTGATGGATAGAAAATCTTATGACAAGAATTAATAGAATTAAGAAAACAGTGACCTTATGGTGGCCAGATTGTTCTTCGCAAGTGAAAATAGCAATAAAAACTTTCCTGGAGCCCCTCAGTAATAATCTGAGGATATTTATATCTGGAGGATATTTCTAGAGAAGAATGCCTGTGGGTCAATGAACAGAGTGGGAAGACCCTCCCTGGACATGGGCAGCCCTAGCCAATAAGCTGGGAACCCAGATGGAAGAGATAGAGGGAGAAGGGGAAATTTAGTTCTGCACTCAATGCGTCTTCTTGAATAGGCTCATTCTGCTGCTGTTCTTATCTGTGGGCTTCACACCCAAAGTTCTTCAGCTTTTGAACAAGAATTGGCACCAACAAGCCTCTAGGGGCTTTTCAGCCTTGGCCTGGAGTTGGGACTGCATCATTGGCCTCTCTCTGATTCTGAGTTTCTGGCACATGTGTGCCTGCGTGCATGCACGTGTGCATGTGCGTGCCTGTGCGTGCCTGTGCGTGTGTATGTGCGTGTGCACGTACATGTTGGGACTCAAACTCAGGAACTCAAGCTCTCACTCAGCTTTTGCACTCATAGCTGGCACTCTAGCACCTGAGCCATACACTACTTCTAGCCTTTTGCTAGTTCACTGGAAATAAGAATTTCTCAGATTTGTCTGTCCAGTTTGACTTGAAATGGGATCCTCAGATCTCGGCCTCCTGAGTAGCTAGGATTGCAGACATGAGCCAGCAGCACTCAGCCAACTGAAAGGTTTTTAAACCCTACTAAATTCTGTGCCATGTCAAAAGCCCAAGGAAGCAGAATTGCCAAAGGAAGGAAAGACAGGGTTTGAACTTGAATGTTAACAGTCATGTGTTCTAACTCCATGATCTTTCTTCTTTTGCCCAGGCCCTGCAGGTGATATGTAATACCCCCATCCCATCATTCATTCATTCATTCATTCAGTGGACAGTCTCAGTGTCTCCTCTGCCCAAGTCTCTCTCTTCCTCCTCAGCCAGCTCACATCTCCTCAGAGCTGCTCAGGCACTATAGCCCATGGCTTCTTTCCTGGCATAGCTTCCTGGGTGCTGCTGTTCTGCTCCAAATTCATGTTAAAGCCCTAACTGCAAGGTGATAGCATGACCGTGTTAGGAGGCAGGGCCCTGGGAGGCAAGTGGTCAGGTCATAAAGGCAGAGCTGTCATGAATAAGAATTAGTGCCCTAATTTAAAATAACCCAGAAAACAGCCTTGCCCTTCCAGAACGTGAGGGCACAGCAAGAAGGTGCCTTCCATGAACCAGGAAGCCGGTTCTCACCAGACACTGAATCTGCCTCACCCTTCATCTCAGATTTCTTCCGTTAAATTTATGTTATTTATGTTATGGATTACAATATTTTGCTACAGTAGCCTGAATGAACTAAGACACCTGACTATGTCTTTTCTATCTTCAGCCAAGAGTAGGGCTAAACACTTCCACTACAATTAGCAGCAAGCTCAAACTCAAGGTTAGCCAGCATGAAGCCTGAGGCAAGAGCAAGGGCCTCTTGCCTTTGGGACTGGTGGGGTAGCACACAGCTCTCTGCAGAGGGCTCACCTGCTCTACAATCCACTTGCACTAGAGAAGGGTAGAGGGAGGACAGGTAGGTATGCCAAGTTCAAATCGACAAACTGCACTGGATATAAATTGCAGATCTGTGTCCAAACTGTTCCGGTTTTGTCTGCATGACTTTGGGCAAGCCGCTCCATTTTGGTCTTCTTTTCCTCAGGTAAGGGAATGAACATTGGCTTCCCTCCACCTTCCTGGATTTTTTGCTGGGTTATAAATAAAATGGACATAGAAAGATTAGCATGAGAAAAAATATTTAATTATGCTCCAAGGCACAGGAGTCCCCCAAAATAGATTTTTGTTGTTTTATTTTGTCTTGTTTTGCTGGTTTTGAGACAGTCTTAATGTAGCACAGGAACTCTCTAGATCATTCTGTCTCAGCCTCCAGAGACATGAGATTACAGGTGTGCACCACCACACCTAGCTAAAATATAAGATTTTAAAGAAGGGTCCAAAGTGGATATATCATCCCGAGTAACAGAATAGAAGAGGGATGTGAGCGTTAAGGGAGGGTCAGGGGAGGAATTTGGTTGGTGAATAAAGGTTGTCTTGTTGTGTACCTAGTCTCTCCAGAGATAAAAGGTGTCTCTAAGCAGCCTTCAAAATAGGTGATTGTCAAGCCAGACATCAAATTCCGGTCTCCTCTCTTCCTGTGATCTGAGTTATCTTCCCTGGTTGATAAGATTCCCAGGAGAGGATTCATGACAACTGAATTCCTTCTGGAATCTCCTCTTAAGCAGATAAAGGGAACTCAGAGAAAGCTCCTGCCTGCATCTCCCCCCTCCTCCCCCTGCAAGTGCCCCAGTTCAAAGAAATCAGCAGACCAAAGTGGCATATTTTAGGGTGGCATTTCTTGAACTTCTGTACTCATCTATAAAAAGCGAGTTATTATTTCTACCTCAGGGTTATGTCAGGATTAAGTGGGATAATGTATGCTTTAAAACATGCTTTGCAGGTATTAAGGCATTACCAAACACTCTTAGGCTGGGAAGGAAGTGAAGGGGGTAGGGTTGTGTTTAGTACATTGTTTTCCAGAGTACAGCTTAAGAGCCATCAGTAGGTCATTGAATATTTTAGTGGCTATAGGAAGGGAAAAAGTATTTTCCTTCTACCCTTCTAGATTCCCAGTTAGAGACCCTATTACAAAACACAAATTAACATGGGAGGAGGGGGCGGTGAGGGGGAACAAAGCAGAAGTTTTCAGACCTAAAAAAAAAAAAAAAAAAAGCAAAAAAAAAAACCCCACCTTTTTTTAAAAAAAAGAGATGTCTTACTCTGTGGCCCAGACTGAACTTGAACTCCAGGACTCGAACTATCCCCTGACCTCTGTTTCCTGAGTAGCTGGAACTATAGGTGCATGCCACCTGCCTAGACATTTATTAACATGCATATCTCAAGAAAAGTATGTAGTATAAATCTATAACCCCAGAAATCGGGAGGCTGAAGCAGGAGGATCACAAGTTCAAAGTCAGCCTGGAATACCTAGCCTAGTCACATTTGAGGAGGCTGGTGTATTTTTCTGTGTATGTGCCATTACTAGGGCCTAGAGATTCAGAGAAGAGCCTTTGGACTGGATATTGAGACTTCTGGGTCTACCTTGACATTGATATGAACAAGAAGTTTAGGAAACTTTCAGTACTAAGTACTAAATGAGGCTCATCTCTTCCAATTAAAAAGCCTTTCCTTACAAAGATCATCAGGCCTGCAGTAGAGTTCATTAAACATCATGGCCAGGGGGCTGGGAATGCGGCTTAGTGGTAGAGTGCTTGCCTAGCATGCATGAAGCCCTGGGTTCGATTCCTCAGTACCACATAAACAGAAAAAGCCAGAAGTGGCACTGTGGCTCAAGTGGTAGAGCAAAAGAAGCACAGGCAAGGAGGAGGGAAGAATTGAGGAGGTGGGGAAGGAAGGGATGGTAGGGGAAAAACAAAGGAGGTAATAACGCTCAACAGGAAATGTACTCATTACCTTGCTCATGTAACTGTAACCCCTCTGTACAGTATTTTTACAATAAAAAATATATACAAAAAAAAAAAAAGCCCAGGGACAATGCACAGGCCCTGAGTTCAAGCCCCAGGACTGGCCAAAAAAAAAAAAATCCTAGCCAGTTTCTCTCCAGATGGCTCTGTCTTGGAAATGACATGAAAGTCCCTGTTTGGAAACAAACCTCCTCAGAGGAGTGTGTACAACCTGTGAGAACAAAGAAGGATCCAGGAGAAGTTGGGAGCAAAGGGGAGTTAAAGGATTCCAGAAACCTTTAGTGTCTTGATCTGTTTGTCTTGCTAAACCAGTACCAGTGACAGGACAATTTATAATGAATAGAAATGTATTTGGCTTTTGATTCAGGAGTCTAGGAAGCCCATGGAAAATCTGCAATTGAGAGGCCATGTTTGATGAAGACCTTCTTGCTGTATCACAACATGGTGGAAAATATCACATGGGGCGGTGCGATTTGTAGTTCTTTTATCCATATTCATCCATTAATGAGGGTAGAACACTCATGAGCCAGACACTTTGGGAATTAAGTTTCCAATATATCTTTTTTGGGAGGGAGGGGGGCACACTTAAACCATAGCAATAGTGTGAATCCAGCATCCTTAACAATATCTGAGAGAGAGGTGAAACTCTAGCCTCAGACCAGGTTATTTTCTTTGAATATTTAAGTAAAGGCTAATCTGAATGGCTGGGAAAAATGTGGGTCACATTCCATGTCAAAAGTTAATAAGGTTCAAACACAGATGAAAATTAGGAAGTTACTGACATGTAGCTTTCTGAGTCCTTCCTTCTTGGCTGGTCGTAAACCCCATTTCTGTCACATAAGATTGTTTAAAAGCCTTTCATCTACCACTTGTGCGTATTATTGAAATATAGATAACAAAATTGATCATTTTAACGATTTTAAGCGTATAAATTCAGTGGCACCTTGTTGTTCTATCATTCATTACCTTTAACCATCTCCAAAATCATCCCAAGCTAAAACTCATTAAACAACATCCTATTGCCTCTTCCCCTCCCTAACCCACCTCTGCCACTAGTTAGTTCTAGTCTATGGATCTATTTCTAAATATCTTAAACATTTTGTTTATCTATTCATCCATTCATAGACAGTGGGATTGTTTCTACTCCTTTGGGTTACAAACATACATGTATGTTTATCTGAGTCCTTTTTTGTTGTTGTTGTTTATCTTTTAGATCTTTAGGGCATAAACCTGGTAGTGGAATTGTTGAATCACATGGTATTTCTATGTCTATTTTTTTTGAGAGCTGACATACTGTTTTCCTGCAGTAGCTGTACCATTTTACATTCCCAAGAAAAACACCTAAGGATTCCAATTTTCTCTGCATCCTCATCTATACTTGTTATTTCCTGTTCCATTCAAGAGCAGCCATCCGAATGGGTATGAAATGGTATCATCTGCCCACTTTTGAGTAATCAATACCTGAGAGGAAAAGCAGAGCCAACCTGATGCTCACCTCTCTTGGCTTCCCTGGGTCAAGGCCTGTCTGGTTTTCAATCTCTTGGTAATTTTCCACACCTATTTCCACTTTTTCTAGTTGTGGTCAGTGGGAAGTTGGTTGAAACAAGTTCTTCTGCTATTTCTGCCTACCCTGTACTTTTGAAAACAAAGAATATTTTCCAAAACTTACATCATGAGGTTACTAAAGTGTATCAGTCTGTTTTATGTTACTATGACCAAATGGTTGAGAAGATCAACTGACAGGAGAAAAGATTCGTTTTGGATCATAACTCAAAGATTTTTCAGTCCATGGTAGGCAGGCTCTGTTGTTTCTGGTTGGTGATGAGGCAGAACGTCATGACTGAATGTTGTAGTGGTACAAAGTTTGTCACCTTATAACAGCCAGGAAGCTGAGACAGGAAAGGGTTAGGGACACAGTGTACCTTTCAAAGTCATGCCCATAGTGACCTTCATCCAACCAAGCCCCACCTCCTACTTCTAACCACCTCCCAATAAGGCCATCAGATTATGAGTCCATCAAAGGATTCATTCATTAGGTCAGAGCCTTCACAATTGAACCTCTCAGTGACCTACTCCACCAGCTGAAGACCAAGTCTCTAACACACAAGCCTTTTGAGGAGTACTTCATAAACATTGTAAAACACTAAGTAAACATCTAAGATCATCCATGTGTGCTAATCACACACATATTTTTGGTTTTGTCCCATTCTGGTTTGTATTTTTGGTACGTTTGTGGTTGTACAGAGTCTTGTGAACAATTCTGGCCAATCTTTTCTTAAGCAGGAGTCATAGGGCTGGGAAGGTGGCTCAGTGGTAGAGTGCTTGCCTTGCATGCCTGAGGCCCTGGGTTCAATTCCTCAGCTCCACATAAGCAAAAAGAAAAAGCTGGAAGTGGCACTGTGGCTCAAGTGGTAGAGTGCTACCCTTGAGCTGAAGAGCTGAGGGACAGTGCCCAAGCCCAGAGTTCAGACCCCACAACCGGACCCCCCCCCAAAAAAGCAGGAGTCATAATGTGTCATTTGACAGCCAAATGTATGATTGCTGAGTAAGCTTGCCATGGACACTAGCCATGCAGAGAGCAGCTGCGCATCAGCCTAGGTCTCCAGGAGGAGGTGGAAGACAGGGGAACAGAGCACCAACAGCAACTGCAATAAACTTCTACTATGAGTAGGAAATACACTTTTGCTAGGTCCTGGGATCTTTTTCTTCAAGATAGTCAAATTGACTCTAATAAAACCTACCGATATGCTTACCAATGGTTGGGGTGTTACAGAGGTTCTTCCGTTCTTAGATGTTATGTCCAGGTACAGCAGAATTTAAAAAAGAAAAAAACACTTGAAAAGAAAGAACATAGTAAAAAATGACTTATTGGGAAAATAGAATTCATCCTGCTCAAAGGGTGAGGTGAACAGCTCAGGAAAGTAGAGCTGTGGGAATTGGAGTTTTGTCCAATAGGGTGGGGTCACTAGGTCTCGAGAAATTGAGGCCCTCCTGGCCCTTCCCAAATACTCTGGACACTGAGCAGAGGCTGATATGGGAGGGTTACACCTGCACATTTGATCCTCCTTGTCCTCACTCACTTAACCTTGCTATGGAGTGGTCTCCATAAAAGCAGAGTCTCCTGCCATTATCTTAATTGTTGTTTCAGGGTGTGGGCCATCAGGGTTTCAGAATATAATCTTGCACCACAAGGCATTTTCTTGTTCCTACTTAGGCCCACTTATCTATCTACAATAACAGATACGCTTTAAAAGCTCCAGGACACTTGAAAAGCAAACACTTTGTTCTCTTACCCACTGAGCTCTTCCTGAAGCTTTTTCTGATATTACCAAAGTTTTTAGTTTGCAGACATTTATGTTGTCTCAATGGATAATAGCTTGCCAATGTCCTACTGATCTACTACAGGAATGGCCAAGGAGGATCCTTGAAGCAAAACTAAACAGGGAATATTCTAGAATCCCTTTAGGATTCTAGATTTTAGGCATCCTTTACTGTTAAATTAGATAGAAAGTACCTACCTCTCCTTGGGGGCACTTGGACAGGAGCTGAGCAATGGAGAGTACTATAAAATACTACTAAAGCTCTGCTAATATTAATTATAAGCATCATTGGGGGGGGGATTGGTTGTGGAGCTTGAACTCAGGGCCTGGGTGCTGTTCCTGAGTTTTTGTGCTCAAGGCTAGCATTCTACCACTTTGAGCTACAATTCCACTTACAGTTTTCTGGTGGCTAATTGGAAATGAATCTCACAGACTTTCCTGCCCAGCTGGCTTTGAACCATGTCAGAATTCAGCCTCCTGAGTAGCTATGATTGGTGTAAGCCACCAACTTTTGGATTGTAAGTACTTTTTTTGGGGGGGGGGGAGGGAGGGAGAGGTCCTGGGGCTTGAACTCAGGGCTTGGACACTGTCCCCGAGCTTTTTCTGCTCAAGGCTAGTGCTCTACCACTTGAAGCCACAGCTGTCAAAATAGTGGTTAAATGGAGAGAAGAGTCTCAACGGACTCTATTGCCTGGGGTAACATCAAACCATGCACAATCCTCAGATCTCAGCCTCCTGAGTAGCTAGAATTACAGGAGCTACCAGTGCCCCATGTAAGCACCATTTTTAATGTTTATTTCCCCCTTAAGTATGCTAAGATGATGGCGGCTGGAGCATATGATTTCCTAATTGGCATTTCTCAGGCTCTCCCCTGGAGTCCTGGCTGCCTTGATTGAAGGACTATCAGCCTACTAGCCAGCCAAATACCCTCAACCCAACACTGGCTATCAAAGGCACAGTCCCAGTAAACAGCTTGCCTGAGGCTTTTTGTTATTTACATCTTGTTGATCTCAACAGGACCCTGCATCCATTTCCACCCTAACTAATTCAAGAACACTTTTCACCCTAGTGGCTTGACAGAAATCTTGTGATTGGTGTGAGTACAGCCCTTCATTTGCATAAGAGGCTGCTAGGGAAGGTATCAGAGACTGTATCTTGATTGGTGCAAACACTACCTTCATTTGCATGAAGGAGCCTGCTTTGATTGATATAGACACTCCTGTCATATTCCCCACTCTCTTTCTGTCAATATAAGCAAGCTGCTCAACTCAATTTCTGAGCAGCTGGAAGACACCCTGCTGTGCTGTCCCCTGGTCTTGCCTACTTTTGCTGAGCTAGAACTGAAAGAAGAGAAGCTGTGACAGCAACAGTGGCAGCAGGAATGACACTGTCCTAGCAGCAGGACAACAGAGAAGCCAACAAGAGTGTCCCACAACAGTGAAAAGAGTAAGCCAAGTCAGTAGAGTGGCCTTGATCTATCACAACTACAAGTGGAAATACCCACTCCCACCTTAGGGCCCTGCCAAGAGAAAGAGCTGTTACACTTAAGGCCTGAGGCCTGAATCTCCAAGGCTAAACCCTAAGCTGCCATTCTAGCTGTCAGAGGCCCAGCAACCACTGCTGCTGCCTGCTGTCATTTACTCCATCATCTGCCAAGAGCCCAGAATAATTGAGAGAGCTTCTCTTCTCCTGCCTGGACAGAGCAAAAGAACCCCAGCCTGCCAGGTTGTGACACTTTGAGCAGCTTCATTCTATAAACACTGCCCCAAAAGGGTTCTGGCTAGTTGTGCTGCTCATTTTACTGGATTTCTTCCACATACATTTAACCTAGCTACTCTTACTATTTGTGTGTGTGTGTGTGTGTGTGTGTGTGTGTGTGTGTGTGTGTGTGTGTGTGTGTGTGTACTAGGGTTTGAACTCAGAGCCTTGAAATCTTACTTGGCTTTTTGCACTCAAGGCTTCATCTTTTTGTTGGTTAATTGGAGATAAAAGTCTCATGAACAGGGCTGAGAAAGTGGCTCAGTGCTTGCCTTGCATGCATGAGGCCCTGGGTTCCATTCCTCAGCACCACATGAGCAAAAAGAAAAAAGCCAGAAGTGGCGCTGTGGCTCAAGTAGTAGAGCGCTAGCCTTGAGCTGAAGAGCTGAGGGACAGCGCCCAGGCTCAGAGTTCAGGCCCCAGGACCAGACCCCCCCCCAAAAAAAAAAGTCTCATGAACTTTTCTACCCAGACTGTTTTCAAATTGCAATCCTCAGATCTCAGTCTCTTGAGTAGCTAGCATAAGCCACAGATGATGGTCCCAACCTAGCTATGCTTGATGTAGTCAGCAGATAGGCTAAACTTTTAAAAGGCCATTCTAGACACACAGTTTGAGACAGAAACCAAAATCATCAATTACAAGAACAAGAAAGGTACAAGAAAAGACCTCTTAGGTTAAAATCTCAATGTCGCCATTATTGGCAGAGTAATCTTGGGTACATTATATAATCTGTCAGTCTCAATTTCCCCATCTTGTCTACAAAGATGCCCTTTCTGCCCTAATGGCCTTGTTACTGAGTTGCCGTTCTTTCCAAGCTCCCTCCCACAATGAGCTGGGCTGCAGATAATAACCAAGGGAATGTAGCAAAAGTGAAGCTAGGTCATAAGAAGCACTGGTATCTTGGAATGCTAGTCCTGAGGAAGCCAAGAGTCCTTAAGAAATCCATTGTGCTATGAGGGAGCTGAATGCAGAGAGGTATGTGGGGATAGCTCAGCCAGCCTCCAGATCTGCGCATCTCAGCGGAGACATCAGTAAAGATGCCATCTGAGAGATCCAGTGTAGTGGGGACTTTTGTTTTGTTTTGTTTTGTTTGGGTGCTAGGGATCAAACCCAAGGGTCCTGTGCATGTGAGGAAGGCAGGCACTTTACACAATGGTAATAGAGATGTTTTCAGCCATCAAAGTTTTGGAGTGATTAGTTACACAGTGACTGGTAATCATCTGATAAATGAGTAAAATAATACCATGCTTCAATGATTGTGTGAGAACAGAGAAAAATGTGTGTGTCCACATGGTATTTTTGCACTTTATAGAAACCACTGGTAATAATAAAAATGGACTGTCCACATAAATGCACCCAAATGAAGTAACTTTTTCATGGGAAAATACTGATAACCACAGCGAAGTCATTCTTGTAACATATAGAAATGTAGCGAGGCTAAAAACAGGTACAACTTGATAACAACAAAGTCTCTCAAAGGTCATTCATGGCAGAGCAGAGGTACCATGGGACAAGATGCATTTGCAGGTTTAGGATGCTGGAAAGAACTCTGAGGCTTCGGGCTTATTCACGTTCCTTAAGTATCAGTAATAGCAAGAGGAAATGAACACAAGATAATCAATGCACTATTTACTGTCTTCTCTGTAAAATCTGACTACGTAAGCTTAAATTTGGCTCTCCAGATTAATGACAAAAGCCTTTATATTCTAATTGAATTTCCTACTGCTGTGTTAATTGAAAAGCAGAAATGAGAAATAACCAACACTATACTGTGGTGGGTACTGAAATGACTCAAGGACTGTCAGCCTCCAATGAGCTGCTTCAGATAAGGTCGGAGACATCAAATGTCACTGAGGTTGCTCACTCAGGAGCCTCCAAATTAAAATGGAGATGTTTTTTCAGGGCTTAAAAAGTCACATTTAATTATTTTCTAAGCTTGAGATATTCAATGAGTAGCAGCTGCTTCTCTCAAGAATTAAGCTAAAAAGGAAATTATTTGTCTCATCACCCATGAATATGACATCTTTAGTGAAGAGAGGAGAGTCTGTAGAAAGGAGGGGAAGAAAGGAGAGGGGAGGGAGAAGGGCAAGGGGTTGGTACCACAGCCAAAAGGCAGACAGATGGACTTGTAAAGAATCAGTATTCTGTGTGTGTGTGGGGGGGGGATGGGTGTGTGTGTGTGTGTGTGTGTGTGTGTGTGTGTGTGTGTGTGTGTGTGTGTGTGTGTGTGTGTGTGTGTGTGTGTGTGTGTGTGTGTGTGTGTGTGTGTGTTGGTATTGGGGCTTGAACTGGAGCTGGAATTTGGGCCTTACGTTCTTGGTTGGCTTCTATACTCAAGGCTGGTGCTCTACCATTTGAGCCTCCACTTTTAGCTTTTTACTGGCTAATAGGAAATAAGAGTCTTCTCAGACTTTTCTGACCAGGCTGGCTTTAAAGCTGGATCCTCAAATCTCAACCTCCTGAGAATGACAGGCATAAGCCACTAGTGCCTGGCTTAGTACAACTCTTTTATAATCTCAAGTTCTCTTTCTGCTTGCTATGATGTGGATAAATGTCCACATGTGAAAGGTTTGGTCCTCTGGTGATAATGTTAGGAGGTAAGGCCTGGTAGAAGGTCATTGAGTCACTGGAGGCATGTTCTCAAAGTGGATTGATAGACTAGATCCTTCCTTCCTTCTTTTTTGCTCCATGCCATAAGGTAAACAATTTTTACTCCAACACATGGTCCTTCCATCATGTGCTGCTTCAACACAAGCCTAAAATAATAGGACCAGTTGATTATGATTAGAACCTTCAAAATATGAGCTAAAATAAACTTTTTTCTCTCCTAAATTACTATCATCTAGGTAGTTCATTGTAGTGATAGAAAGCTGACTAATGCACACACCTCTCACCCCCTCAAATACTCTTTCCTTGAATTCAGACTCTCTCTCTCTCTCTCTCTCTCTCTCTCTCTCTCTCACACACACACACACACACACACACACACACACACACACACACACACACACACACTTTTTTTTTTTTAAGTTCACCTCAGGATAGAATTTAACCAGCATGCTCCTATGCTCAGTGATTTCGATAGTTTAAGATAAAGACTTCTCTGAGATGAAGGTCTTTGAACAGAGAACAAAGCTTCTGACCAAAGGAATCATTTCTCATCTTGATTTAAAGAGCAGTGAGCCTACGGTAGATGTTTTCAGACAGATGTTTGGTGCTCCTGAAATGGTAGGGCCCCCTTCTCCCCAGCAATCTCCGTTCACAGGATGCCTGGTATTGTTGCCATAATCAAATCTGTTAATGAAAGATTCCATTCTTCCATGATTTCACTTGTAAATTTCATCTGTTAGATATGTCTGATAACAAAGAAGTATTTGGAAATCTCCCAATCCAATGAGTAAGATGAGTTCTTATTTGCACTGCATTATTCACTGAGATTTGGGGAAATAAATGCCTACTAGAGCACTAGAACTTTGAGCACAATAGCTCAGGAACAGCACCCAGGCCCAGAGTCCAAGCCCCAGAACTGGTACAGAAGAAAAGAAGGGAAGGGAAGGGAGAAGGGAAGGGAAGGGAAGAGAAAGAAAGGGAAGGGAAGGGAAGGAAAGGGAAGGGAAGGGAAGGGAAGGGAGTTTGATCTAAGTATATAATGGGAATGAAAGTATTAGTGAACTATAATGTAAGCTATATGTTTTAAATGCTTATGTAGGCCAAGAGCAATGGCATATATTATAGTTCCAGCTATTCAGAAGGTTAAGGAGGGAAGATTACTTGAGCCCAGCAGTTTGAGACTAGCCTGGGCAAAAGACTAAGACTCAGTCTCAAACACACAAACAAACAAAAAAAAAACAAAAACAAAACAAAGGAACAAAAATACATTGTACCAGCAAATCTTGCGGTGCAAAATTCTAAATAATTTATGTAGATGCCCACCCTTCAACACTCTCTAAGTATATATCCAAAGAGTATAGTGTGGATGGAGGGAGGCAGAATAATTTCACTGTGAGGAAACCAGACAAATACCAAATCAACCATCTGGTCAAGGTCAAGGTGGACAGGGAGAAGGCATGCTGATGGAGAGTCCCTTGGTGCATGTAATGGAATGACACTTTCCCCCTGTGGCTCTCCTCCCCAACATGCCAAACCCGAGGCATTATTGGGGAAAAAAAATCAGAAAAAACAAAACTAATCAGCATACTTCAAAACTGCCAAGGTCATCAAAAATAAGGCAAGTGAGGTAATGTCATAGCCAAGAGGAACCTAGGGAGATTTGACAAATAAATGTAATATGGTGGTATTCTGGATAGGATGCTGGAACAGAAGAAGGACCCTGGACCAAAACTAAGACAATATGACTACAGTATGGATTTTAGTTAATAGCAAATTATTATTTATCCCAATGAATGGACCAACATTCATTAGGACAAATATATGATACTAAATAAGTGAAAAGAGTTTAAGCTATATGGGAATTTTGACCACCTTTACAATAATTCTGTAAATTTAAACATCTAAAAATATACATAATTTATTTAATAAAAATATTTGGATGGAGGTTCCTCAAAAGACTCCACATAGAGCTCCCCTATGACCCAGCAATCCCACTTTTGGGCATTTACCCAAACGTTTACAAACAAGACCACACTAAAGCTACCAGCATGACTATGTTTATTGCAGCATTATTTACTATAGCTAAGATATGGAACCAACCCAGATGCCCCTCAGTAGATTAATGGATCAAGAAAATGTAGTATATATACACAATGGAATTCTATGCCTCCATCAGAAAGAATGACATTGCCCCATTTGTTAGGAAATGGAAAGGCTTGGAAAAAATTATATTAAGTGAAGTAAGCCAGGCCCAAAGAAACATAGGTCCCATGGTTTCCCTTATTTGCAATATCTAGTGTATGTCTGAGTCAAGCAGAAAAGGTCAGATAAGGTGATGTTAGGGAAATGAACCCTAAGATATGTATTCAAATGTTTTTTTTCTTTCATGCGATTGTTTCTAACACATTTATAAGATTATTTCTTTGTTGCTTTGTATGTCCCTCCCCCACAGTATAACCCCTGCTTTCACTGTATTTGTGGAGGGGAAGGGGAAAAACAAGTCGTTTAAATAAGGATACAGGTGGACCTGTTGCAACAATGAGAAGTACAAGTCGTTATGTTCAAAAGAACTTTACAACTTTGGTACGGTGAGAGGGGGGAAGGGCGGATGGGAAGGGATGGGAAGGGGAAACAAAGGAGGAGGCTACAATGCTTGATAAGAAATGTACTCATTATCTTGCCCATGTAAGTGTAACCCCTCTGTACAGTATTTTCACAATAAAAAATATATAGTTGGAGCTGGACATCAGTGGCTCATGCCTGTAATCTAGCTACGTAGGAGACTGAGACCTGAGGATAACTGTTCAAAGCCAGCCCAGGCAGAAAAGTCTGTAAGAGTCTTATCTCCAATAAACTATTAAAAAAAAAAGCCAGAAGTGAAGCTGTGGCTCAAGTGGTAGGGCTATAGCCTTGAGCACAAAAAGCTCAGGGACAGCACACAGGCACTGAGATTAAGTCCCAGAATTGGCACCAATGTCCTTTCTTACTCTTGGTACATGAATTTTGAATATGGGATAAACAGGCATCAGATTGGCTGTTTGGAGTTCATTCTTTCATTCTAGTTATATGATGCTGGGCACTGAGACTGTCCCTAAGTCTCCCCTTCTACCTGCATGAAGTTTAGGAGGCGTGCAGACTTCCTGCATGATAGACACTGTTCAAAATGCTTCACCTGAATGAGTTCATCCAATCACTGCAACATCCCTGAGAGTAAGAGCATCCATCCCTATGACTAGGATCCTATTTTCCAAGGTGCTTCCAGCACTTCACTGGAGACTATACTCAGAAATGTGTTAGCTACTGGAAGTCTGGGATCAGGCTGTGCCACACCCTTTCTCAGACTGGGTGTCCCCTCTTCCTTCCACAGGATTGTGGGAGAGCCAGTAAGAGAAGGTTACCATCCTCCAGCAATGTGACAGTCATGGAGACCTCATGGCTGATTCCTCACCAGCCTCCTGGCCAGCTGAAGGGTTATATCAACCTAGCTCAGCTACAGTGCCTAGAAGGTGTGGTGGGGTTGGACGGCCTTGTACCCACAGCCAGGCTTGTCACTCTCTGGAATCTTATGCACCTCACCTGTAAAATGAGATAATAAAGTCTACCCCATAACTCTCTTCTGAGGACAACAAAATACTTGAGCAGGGCACAGACGACTCATGCCTGTCATCCTAGCTATTGAGGAGGTTGAGTTCTGAGGATCATAGTTCAAAGCCAGCCCAGGCAGGAAAGTCTGAGAGACTCTTATCTCCAATTAACCACATACACACACCCCTCCCCCAATTAAAAAAAAACCCTCTGGAAATGGAGCTGTGGTTCAAGTAGTAGAGTGCTACCCTTTAGCACAAAAGCTGAGAGAGAACACCCAGGCCATGAGTTCAAGCCCTCCCTCCCTCCCCCCATACAAAGATAATTCTCGGGACAATATCTAGCAGGGAACTAGCATGTAGCAACACTTTAATACAAGCCTTTTGGATCTGAAATGCCACACCCACATGGGAACCTCTTGGTTTCCTTATCTATAAAGTAGGGAAGTGTTAACAGCAGCACCTCCCCAACTTAGGGATGTGCCAAGGGGACTAGGCCGAGCCTGAGAAAACCCTCCATGGAGGACAGCTAGCATGCTTGTTGCATTCCTACACGTTCATGTTACTCTTATGTCCCAAGAGTCTAGATAGCGCTTATCCTAAGGCCTCTCAAACTAACCTCAGGGCCACTCCTGGAAGAACTCTGTGACCTTGGCAACTGCTCCCTGTCCTAACTCCCTGCTGGCACAGACCAACATCTTACCCACAAGCTCCCTGCTGGCCAGGTAGGCCGACCACTTCAGAGCTAGGTCTGCCTCCCTCTCTTTAGGACACCCATTATAGAAATCTTCACAGACAAAGAAGCTTGGTCAGGTTGGAGCTTTCTCTTTATTTGGTGGTCCCTAGAAAAAGCATCTAGACCATCTTTGTTCTGTGATTCACAACTAGTGATTACAGGAAAATAGATATGGGATCATCTAAATAGCAAACTTGAGGAAATTCAGAGTTCTCTCAGGCTGGCCTTCTTTCTGAGAGCAGGAAATGTTGGTCCTGGAGACTGGCAGCTCCCAGGACTTTCACCTTGAACTTGGGACCAGGACACCAAGTCCTGAGCCACCAGTGGAGAAATTTCAGCCAGTGTTGGTTTCCTGTCAGGAAGGGCAGAGGAGACACAGCTGTCTCTGCTTTTCATGGGGGGAAACAGTGAGTGAGTCCACTGCTCCAGCAGATGCCCAGACCCCCACTCCAGATCTGCCAAAACAGCCCAGGCATCCCGTAACCTCTGGTGCTCTGGCCCATTCCTTGGGGACAGTGGGCTGGGCGCAGAGGGAAGAGTTATGGGTCTGGCAGAGAACACAGAGAGCAGAAAACTGAGCCAAAAAGTCTTGCCCATGTGTTTACCTGAAATAGTCATAAAATGAGTCATCAAAAGAAAGCAGAAAAAAAACAACCAGTGAGGTGAGTGGCCATGTCCTGTTCACAGAGCAGAGAGAGGGGCAGGTGAGACCCGTGGGCAGTGCGCTCTGCAGAGGATCCCCGGCTGCCTCCACCATACATCTGGCCTGCACTCCAGTGAGAAGGGAAACTGACAACTACGCAGGGCAGGAAAATCCCTGCCGGAAGCCTGCCGCTGAGGCAGCCTTCCCAGGCACCTGGCAGCTGCTTTCTTCCCATGCAGAGGATTGGCTTATGGAAACCCAGATGTTCTCTGTGCTGCTATTCCAAATAAGGCATTTCACTTGGACAGCAGCATCAAGTGACATCTGATGACACAGCTAAACGGCACTCCCTGAGCATTCCTATCTCATTTATCCACTTTCCAGAAGACTATAGGGTGACTAACTGAGGCTCACAGACTTAAGTAACATGTCTCGATTCACCTGACTAAGAAGTAACTCAGTGAGCTGAACACCGGTAGCTCACACCCATAATCCTAGCTACTCAGGAGGCTGAGATCTGAGGATTGCCGTTCAAAGCCAGCCCGGGCAGGAAAGTCAATGAGACTTTTAGCTCCAATTAACCACCAGAAAACTAGAGGTGGTGCTGAGGCTCAAGTGGTAGAGTACTTGCTTTGAGCCGAAAAGCTGAGGGACAGCGCCCAGGCCCAGAGTTCAAGCCCCATGCCTGACAAAAAAAAAATGTAGCTCAGAGATAGACATAATCTTTAACACTGAGTGTACTGAGTATAATGTACATTCCCTCCAACATATGCCAAGTCTGAGGCACAGGTTTCTAAGTGCTCTCATACTCAGTCCAGTGGTGCACAGCTGTCATTACCCTAGCACTCAAGAGGTTGAAGCAGGACAATCATTCAGCCAGGACTACAAAGCAAAACCCAAGATCAACATGTTATTAAACATCTACAATCCTAGTTACTCATGCAGCAGAGACAGGAGGATCATGATCAAGACATAAAACCTGAGACACTCACCTAAAAGTAAACTTAAAAAATACAAAACAAAAAAAACCTAGGCAGGCACTGGGTTTGCAGGCTTGTGTCTATAATCCTAGCTACTCAGGAGGGTGAGCTCTGAGAATCATAGTTCAAAACCAGCCTGGACAGAAAAGTTCATGAGGTTTTTGTTTGTTTGTTTGTTTGTTTTGGTCAGTCATGGGGCTTGAACTCTAGGCTTGGGCACTGTCCCTGTACTCTTCAGCTCAAGGTGAGCACTCTACCACTTGAGCCACAGCGCCATTTCTGGTTTTCTAGTGGTTTATTGGAGATAAGAGTCTCAGGACTTTCCTGCCTGGGCTGGCTTTGAACCATGATCCTCAGATCTCAGCCTCCTGAGTAGCTAGGAATACAGGCATGAGCCTGGCTCCATGAGATTCTTATCTCCAATTAACCACCTAAAAACCGGAAGTGGAGCTGAGGCTTAAAGTGGTAGAGCACTAGCCTTAAGCAACAAAGCTCAGGGACATGATTAAAGGCCAACACACTGGTAGCTGGCCTTATGTCCAGCCAAAAATCTTATGACCAGCCAAAAAAAAAAAAAGGACTGGGAGCATGGCTCATATGGTAGGGTGCTAGCCTAGCAAATGCAAAGCCCAAGTTCAATCCTCCATACAACCAAAACAAAATCTTTCTAAATGCTGTCACATCGCTGTGCACATCATTCTGCACGCAAGATACCAGGCAGAGATCCTCTCCTTTCCTCTCCCACATTGCAGATGAGCCCCAGCACAGCCAAAGACGGGGCTGCCAGCAGCTGCATTCTTCATGACTAGCCGATATCTTGCTGAGACTCAAATCCAGGGCTTTTCCCATGTCACCAGTTGGCTGTCACCCCCTTCAGCACATCTGGAAAAAATGACTCAGGTGGCAGTGGTCTACTCCCATTCTGAAGCACTTCAAAGTGAGAACAAGTGGCCCGAATTTCCCCAGACCTCTAGTAAGTAAAGGTCATGGTGTTTAAGGTGACTGGCTCACAGGAAAGGGTTTCAAAGGCTGTGCTTGAGATAAGGCTGGCTTTTGGATGCAGCTCTGCAGAGAGGCCAGCTCCACCCCCACGCCTTCTTGGATGAGTGGAACCGAAGCTGCAGTTCTCCCCAGCTGTGTGTGGTTTGGGTGAACTCTGGGTCTGACTGCTGCTTCTCTCCCCTCCCCAACACCCATGCCAACAAATATCCTAATGACACAAGAAAACACACACACAAAAAAAAACAAAGAGAGGGTGAGGACAAAGATAATTTCTGGACTCTCTCTGGAACAGAGATTTTTCTGATTTTTTTTTTTTTTTTGGCATAAGGAGGTATTTTCCATCTTGTATCCACAGAAGATTCCAGATTCAGAGTCCTGAGATGGCTTGAAGCAATCTGGTCTTTTTTTTTTTTTTTCAGGCAGAAAAGAGTTTGTTGGAGGGAGAGCAAACTGCTGTGCTGCATGAGATGGAGGTGTGCAGAGAGAGCACAGAAGAAAGGAAGAAGAGAGGAAGAGCAGCAGCAATCTGGTCTTTGCACTAAGACTTCAGCTCAGATAGTTGGCTGGAGTGGGTGAGACTTGGTAGAGTCTGTGAAACCGCCCTGGGGAACTGGCACAAATACTGGGGAGCAAAACTACATATTTGGACATAAGAAGGAAGTATACTTTCACTTTAGAGATGAAGTTTCAATGTGGGTTAATGGCATATGAAACACTCACTTCACAAATGAAGATGTGAGGGGATGGATAGGGGAAGAGAAGGAAAAGGGGGGGAGAGAGAGAGAGACAGAGAGAGAGACAGAGAGACAGAGAGAGAGAGAGAGAGAGAGAGAGAGAGAGAGAGAGAGAGAGAGAGAGAGAGAGAGAGAGAGAGAGAAGAGAGCTATAACTACAGGCAACCAAACCTGGG